>NW_027445444.1:0-210587 GCF_035582795.1 Mycteria americana | reverse complement strand
GTGGTACCCCACGACCCCACCACCAGGCTGATGCAGAGACCCCTGCTTATGATGAGGGTATAGTGCAGGGGGGCACATGTGGCTTTGTAGCGGTCATAGGCCAGGGCAGCCAGGAGAAGGCATTTGATGCTGCCCAACAAAACCAGGAGATCCTGCCATCTTGCATCAGGAAACCCACCAGCTTTTTTGGAAGAGTGACTGACGCATAGCAGATCTCCAGCAAGGACAAGCTCCGCAGGAAGAAATCCATGGGGCCGTGGAGGCTTGAGTCCACTGTGGTGAGTGCAATCAGGCTGTTCCATGTGAGGACCACGAGGTAGATGAGCAGGAATACTGGAGAGCACAGGCCCTGCAGGCTGGAGGGGTCAGAAAAAGTCCCCGAAGAACGAATCCAGATCTAACGGTGTGATTCTCCGTGCCTTTTCTTCGGGGCATTTTCCCTATACAGAACGATCCACACAACAGGCTCTTAGAGGATGCTGATGGCCTGTCCACCATCACACACGCTTCAAGCCTAGAGAAAGACTACTAACATCAGCATAAACATGATTGCAGGAGTAGGCGAGCTTGACCTGCAGGCCATTCATCTGCATGACTGTTTGGAAATCTAACATGGGTTGCTTGCTGCAGGGAGGTTTGTAAAGAGAGGGGAGAACAGAATCCTTGAGCCTGAATGACTGGGGTTTGTCATGTAGATAAAAGAAACTTGACTTCCTTTTTTAGAGGTGATTTGACTGAATAGAATCCCTGGGGATAGACGAGAAAAAAGGAAGAAAAGGGATAAATAGTAGCCCCTTTAAGAACAGCCTTGCTTATGTTCTTTGTCCAGATCTTGTAAGACCTGCATTTAATGTAAGACCATGAAGAAGAAATAGGATGAAAAGGAGGGAAGGGATGAAAAAGGGGAAGACAAAGCAAGGCGAGGTTAGGCAAGGAGAGGCAATCAAAACAAAGCAAGGCAAGGCATGACTTGATTCTGAGGCCTTAGTGAGAGAGATTAATCCCAGCTCTCCTCACATGTAAGAGCTCATCCCCTGACGCTGTGTCCACACACAAAGATCCGGGAGAATATCTTTGATCCGAATCATTCATTTTTACATCATGATGAAGGGTGAATCCCATCAGAAGTAACACATCTGCCGATGAAACCACTGACACTGATGCATCCATGGGACATTTGAACTGCTTCCCAGTACCCTGCAAGCCCTCGCAGGAGCAGAGCAATGCTCTGGCTGCCTGGGGAATGGAGCCTTCCCTTTGCATTTCCCACCTTCCAGAGCATAAAGGCTTCTTGCTGGGCACACTTGAAGCATGTGAGCTACAAGCAAGCAGCACTGCAGTAGCAGGTTGCTTCTGATGAAGAAGAGACTCAGCTGAAAGATGTTTAAGAACCTCAGTTTGACATGGGGAAGGACTATCCTCTTCCAGGCAGAGGGCTGAGGATGCTGACTGTGTCTCTCCAGCTCTCGCTAACTCCCTTTGAGAAGTCTTCTTAAACTCTGATGTCTTAATGATGAGACCAGCAGGTCAGAAAACATGGGACAAAAGCATTTTGATTAGCCAAGTGAAAAACGCAGGGCAGTTTCCTCAAGAGACAAATCTGAATTCACAAAAACATGTCACCCTGTGAAAGTGTGCACCCCCCCGCCCCCCAACCTGCCCGTTGTCTCCCGTAACCCTGCTCAAGTGATAAGCACCAGTGGCAGTCGCAACGGATGCCTCTGGTCGTGATGGCTGCATCTGGCTCAAAGTGGACTCGGGAGACAGATAACACAATAGCCAAGGGCTATAGCCAAGGTCGGTAGGCAAATACGACTATGAGTCAATCATCTTAGCCCCATAAATATGGAGCAGCCCAAGAGCCCTTGGAGCTCTCCTGCACAACAGCAGGCTCCATGCCCAGATCTCCCCTTGAGCAGGGACGCCTCTCAAGGTTACTCCTCAGGAGGTTGAGAGATTCCTTGCTGCAACAGATCCTCAGGAAGTGACTAATAGCATGCTAAACTTTGCAATCTTAGCTAAGTGATATAAAGTACTGACTGTGCACATCTAATCCTTTAGACAGAAACCATTGACCAAGTCTGGGACTACGACTGGATCCAGCCGTACCTAGATCCTCTCTGAGGAGGAGTTTAGAAATAAAGGGGGTCATTTCTGAACCTCATGACTCAACGGGAGGGTCTCCCTGACACTTTTGTCCTGTCTTCTATGCAGTAAATACTCAAGTGTACCTTGCCATCGAATGTTGTGAAACCACTGTCGCCTTTACCATTGAACCTTGTTAACTCACTGTTTTATATCAAGAAAGTATATTTTTGCTTCTCTCTTAAGAATGAAGTGCATGACTCCATGTGCAACTATTGCTGGCAGATGGAGGGAGGTAATCCTTCACCTCCTGCCAGCACTGGCGAGGCCACATCTGGAGTGCTGTGTCCAGGGCTGGGCTTCCCAGTGCAGCAAAGTGGTTGATCTACTAAAGCAAGTCCAGCAAAGGGCCACAAAGCTGGCTTAAGGGACTGCAGCATCTTTCATAGGAGGAAAGGCTGAGAGATGTGGGACTCTTCAGTCTGCAAAAAAAAGAAGGCTTGGAGGCATCTTATTGATGCATATACAATTCCATCTGAACCCAAGAAAAGACTTTTTGACTGTGAAGCACTGGAACAGGTTGCCCAGAGAGGTTGTGGAGTGTCCATCCCTGGAGACATTCCAAACCCACCTAGACAACGTCCTGAGCAAGCTGCTCTAGTTGACCCTGCCTCAGCTGGGGGTTGAAGCAGATGATCTCCAGAGGCCCCCTCCAGTCTCAACCGTTCTGTTATTCTGTGAGTGTAAAGGAGAAAAGTAAGACAGAAAGAAATGAACAACACATCGCCTTGTACTGCAAATATGGTGGGATCCCATGGGGAGTACCCAAGCTGGAGCAGGGGAGAAGTGTGAGGAGGAAAGAGTGGCAGAGCTGTTCTTTAGTGACTGTTAACCCCCTCTTCACCATCCCACCTGCTCCTCTTGGGGCTGGGGTCGTTAGATGAATTGGGACCAATGGAGTAATTTCAGCAATAGAGTAATTTTTGGGGGGAGAAAGTGTGAGAAGAATGGTCTTTAATGTTTTTGTCATTGTTTCTCACAATGCAAGCCTTTTTGAATTGGCAAGAAATTAAATTGATCCTCGGCAAGTCAACACGTCTTTGCCAGTGACAGTAATTGGTAACTGATCTCCTTTATCTTGACCCATGAGCTTTTCCGATTTATTTTCTCCCTTTGTCCTATTGGGGTTGTCTGACAGCCGGGTGTCTGGCTGGCTGCTGGCCACAGTTAATCCATCACAGGACGGCATCTGGACTGCTTCGTCCACTTTGGAGCTCCCCAGCACAAGAAAGACCCTGACAGACTGGAGCAAGTCCTGCAGAGGCTAGAAGGACAGTGGAGACCTGGAGCACATTATGGACAAGGAGATGCTGAGAGGGATGCGTTTTTGAGAAATTCCTCAGAATAAAAACTGGAGCAAGGACCCAGGCCAGTTGCTGCAATCTCAATCAATGGACTTTTTCAGTATTTGTTGAGAAAAGCCATAAGCACCTGATCTAATTGGAGCTGTCTGAGACAAAGCTTGGCTGAGAGACCAGCAATGGCAAGAGTTATGGGACTTGTGTGTAATGTCAGTAGCAAACTGGTTCCCTTTTTATTAATACTGGTGGTGCAGTTGGGTATCACTGAGCCCAGGAGGAGGACAGAGGTGACCATGCAGCAAAGGTCACTCCTCAGGGCTGGGGTGTGCAGCCAGACATGGAAATGGCCGGTGTGTGGGACTCATCTGGGACAGTTTTCCCAGGGCAGCTTCCACAGGGTGTCCAGGGAACATGGCACAGACTGGGCCCCCCTCTTTGGCACCTTTGGTGCCTTGCTTCCTTCACCATGACACCTGACTCTGCACTGTGAGCTCCCTGCTGGGTGCCCCCACCCTGCACACTCTCACACCTTAGCTCTACACCAGCGCTTTCCTCTCCTGGGCTCTTTCCAGTCCAGACCAACCCAGCCTCTCCCCAGCTCTTCCCACCTCCCCTGCCCTATACAACAGCCCAGCCCAGCACAGCCCAGTAGAGTAGCCCAATCTAGGCTTGCCACATGGCATTGCCTACCACAGGGTGCTGCAGAGCTCTGGCCATTCAGCCACATCCACAGCCCCTCTGAAGGGCACAGCAGCTCCTGGGAGGCAGAGAAGGGTCTCATCCTGCCCATCAGCCCCAGGGATGCTGCTGCAACAACGACACAGGGAAACAGAGGCCAGTCACTCCCAGGCTGTACTGTAGTCCTACTGGAGGTGATCCTCAACCCCAACTGCATTTGACCTCTTCTCTGCCCCCACCAGCCCCGCTCCCCAGAACAGCAAGAGAGCCCTGGGCCTCCTCAGGCAGCTCCCGCATCTCTCCAGTCTCCCTCCCCTCTGGCTGCTGGGTCCCCACTGAGTCCCATGATACTGCAGAGTCCTTCTTTGTTGATACCGTGATTCAGTGCTTTACTTTTGGGGGACATCACCTTTCAGGGTCATTCACCTTCTGAGTCTTCATTCACTCCCAGCCCTGGCCACATGGCGAGTCCCCATATTCTCCTCACCCCTCCAAATCAATTTTTGAGAGAGACATGTAAGTGACATCAGTCCTGTCGTACATGAAGAAAGCTGAGGAGATAATGGGGAGGTCATGGAGCATCTCCCCTGCCATTGGACACCAAGGAGAGAGCTTTTAACTCCAGAACATTCGGTCCAGTGGAACCCAATAATACCGTAAAGCTTAACCCCAATCACAGGGAGAACACAAGAGGAAAACTCCTTAACAGGCCAATTCCATGGACACCTTGGCAACACCGTTGGAGGAAGAGCCCAGTCTTCAAGCACAGCACCTGGGAGATGCCTCTTTATTGAAAAGCAAGGGTCAGACACAACAGGATAAAACCTCAAGACAAGAAGTACAAACACAGAAAATTCTCTTTAATAATAATTATCACATGAGAAAAAAGAGGACTTGTGGCCTGAGATAAACTCTGGGAAATGGGGTGACTAGCGGAGGCAGGTTATTGTCGGTGAAACAGCATGCATTGGGCCAGTTTCCAGAGGGCATCCTTGAGCTCCTGGTTCCTCATGCTGTAGATGAGGGGGTTCACTGCTGGAGGCACCACCGAGTACAGAAATGACACCACCAGGTCCAGGGATGCGAAGGAGATGGAGAGGGGCTTCAGGTGGGCAAAGATGCCAGTGCTGATAAACAGGGAGACCACGGCCAGGTGAGGGAGGCACGTGGAAAAGGCTTTGTGACGTCCCTGCTTAGAGGGGATCCTCAGCACGGCCCTGAAGATCTGCACATAGGACAGCACAATGAAAACAAAACACCCAAATGCTAAAAGGGCACTAACCAGAAGCAGACCAGCTTCCCTGAGGTAGGCATCTGTGCAGGAGAGCTTGAGGATCTGGGGGATTTCACAAAAGAACTGGTCCACAGCATTGCCGTGGCAGAGTGGTAGTGAAAATGTATTGGCAGTGTGCAGGAGGGAATTGAGAAACCCACTGCCCCAGGCAGCTGCTGCCATGTGGACACAAGCTCTGCTGCCCAGGAGGGTCCCGTAGTGCAGGGGTTTGCAGATGGCAACGTAGCGGTCATAGGCCATGACAGTGAGGAGAGAACACTCTGCTGACATAAAAGAGAAAAAGAAAAAGAGTTGTACCACACACCCTTGGTAGGAGATGGCCCTGTTGTCCCACAGGCAATTGGCCATGGCTTTGGGGAGAGTGGTGGAGATGCAGCCAAGATCAAGAAGGGAGAGGTTGAGGAGGAAGAAGTACATGGGGGTGTGGAGGCGGTGGTCGCAGGCTACGGCGGCAATGATGAGGCCATTGCCCAGGAGGGCAGCCAGGTAGATGCCCAGGAAGAGCCAGAAGTGCAAGAGCTGCAACTCCCACGAGTCTGCAAACGCCAGGAGGAGGAACTTGGTGATGGAGCTGCTGTTGGACATCTCATCCCTGTGTTCATGAGGTACTGCCAAAGGAGGAAATCACATTCACAAGTTAGGACTGCTCTGAGAAAAACGCTTTCCATCCCCCCAACCACCACCCCAAGCACAGATTGTCCCTCCCCTTTCTTTCAGGACCTTCATACATCTCCCTGGCTGGCATTCTGGTTTGTGCTGGCCAAATGTGCCTTTAGGAGCAGGGCTCTGCCCACGTGCTCCCTAGCCGTCATCCCTGCTGTATAGCTGCAGGCACCTGGGAAAGGGGGTGACAGCTCCTGAAATTCACTGTTTCCCTCAGATGTTAGCCACTAAAATGAAGAGGAGCTGCTCAGCATCTTCCAGCAGGGCAACCCCAGGGAAACTCCTGGACGTGCTAAAACTGTTGTGACCTGAGCAGAGACAGCTCCCACCTCAGCCCCACACACTGCACTCTCCACAGACCCACAGGTTCACACAGGCTGATGGGCTTTGCTCCCGTGGACACAACTGCATGGCAAGACCTGCAGCACTGGTGCGTGAGCTGCACCTGAACCCCCCTTGCTTCAGAGAGTGTGAGGGGCAGAACAAAGGCAGCATGGACAGGAGGGAAAGACAGAGAAATGCCCCAATGCTCCTGCTGAGGGAGGACAGGGACAGACAAACAGAAGTCACAGAACTTGTGAGTTTCTCCTTCTTAGGATTTAGTTGCTAAGGATATGACTCAACCAAAGTCCCTACAGCCTGGAGGGCAGAAGCTCTACTGGGTGGAAGAGGAGACCAGGGGCTGCTCTGCAGAAGCATCTGCACTGCAAAGGATGGCAGGGAGGCGCCCCAATTCCCTTCACACAGCACTTCTGGTCGCAGTTCTGCCTCAGCCCCTGCCCATGTCTCTGCTGCCTGGAGCTGTCCCTGCCAGGAGCTGTTTCCCCGTCCCCACGCCTCCTCCCTGCCACTGCTCACAGACCCCGTCCCACCTGAGGAGTGATCACCTCTGCCCTGCAGACACCTCCCAGCAGCAGGGCACTGCCCAGGGGCATCTCTGGGTGTGCAGGCTATGATGGGATCATCAGCTCAACCCTGAGGAGCCTGGAAAGGTGATGCTGGGGCTGTCTGCAAGCCATGGGGGTCTTCATTTTTATACACTCAAATGTATTCACCTCTAAGGGAAAAAAGATTTGAAGTTGAAGTGTCTCCTCCACAACCAAGAGAGGACTTTACATGTCCAATTCCCCATCCAGACAAACAAGAGTAGGAGACTGAAAGCACAGGCTCCTTCCCTTACAAACGGCCCTGCCTTGATGGGCTTCTATAAAAGCTGCTTCTGCCAATATCCTGTGGAGATCTGGAGCTGTGAGCAGCCCTGACCCATGCAGCACTCTCTCGACAGCAGAAGGACCCTGCCCTGCCAAAGGTTCTTTTTTCCACCCCCAGCTTCTGGCCGCAGCGCTGTCGGGAGCTCCCCAGGCAGGCTGAGCACTGACCCTGGCAGGTGGCAGAGCCCCTGCCCTGGCACACAGCCCCCTGGGGCACAGGGACCCTGCTCTGAAGGACAGCCCTGGGCACCCCTGCCTGCACACACGGCTGCACACCCCTGCAGCCGTCCCTGGGAGAAGGCAGCCATCATGCCCTGCCCCTCTGACAGTGCAGCAGGGAAACCCTGCTCTGCAACACCTCCTTCTCCTCTACACTGGAGAAACGGTGAGAGTCCTCTTGAAAGATCTCACAGTTTGTGGGATGTGCCAGCTTTAGGAGATCTTTCCAGGAACTGCAGCTCCGTTGCCCTGCACCCAGACACTTACCATGTCAAGGGCTGTGAAGATTTCTCCACCAGTGAGATGTCCTCTGTCCTCCCACTCCTGACTGTCTTTAACCCCTCTGCCTCACTCCTCTCCCCTCGGCACCTGCAGGCAGTGCCCCCAGCCCTGCTGCTCTTTGCAGAGGAGCTGCTCCTGGGCAGAGCTCGCTCTCTGCAGCGCTGCCCGCTTGCCATGAGCTCCCTCCATGCCAGGAGCCCAGCCCAGCCCAGCAGCAGAGGACCAGCCCAAGGCATCTCTTTCTCTGCTCCCTCTGGGCTCCCTCCAGGTGTCCCTGGGGCTGCAGGGGAACCTGCTGTGAAACAGGCTGAAGGAACCACTGATGTTCCCTCCCTCAGCTGGCGAGAGACACTGATTTCTAGCAGGGTCATTTCACCTCTCAGGGACAGAGGTAGCTCCTATAATCACCTTTTCTTGTCCATCATTTGGGAGGACACCGTGACACTGACAGGGAGGAATCTTCTTTACCCCCACTGCTGAGGGAAAGGATGCCGCTGGGTCAGTCGAGGCATCTTACCCTGGGTTTCTATTTGGGCTGGAAGGTGACTCAACTCCCTCTCATGCCTGCCACAAACCCACAGGAGGTGGGATTCCTCTTGCCTCAGTTCACATGTGCACAAAATAGCCACCTGCATGGGAGCTCCTTGTCTCAGCTCCCATGCTACTTAATTGAGATGGAAGGCAGGAGTGAGCTGTTCAGAGCCAAACACCTGGTGGCTCTGAACCATGTGAGGTGGTTGAAGGTATCTGCAGGTACCTGCAAACTCAAATGGAGCAGTTCATAGAGACAGCGCAACACCCTGGGACATCCTCTTGGAAGCAGCTGGGCATTTCCTTTGGTCAACTGAATGACAATGACAATGACAATGACAATGACAATGACAATGACAATGACAGCTGTTGCCCAAATTAACGGCAACGGAACATGTCCCTACTCATTCCGTTCAGGGCGGCCTATAGCGTTATTCATCTGACAGTATGGAGTCATGTGCCATAGGGAGAGCTCAGTCTCCCTCCATCACCTGCATTTACTAGATCTCCACTGACTACCTTGGCAGGTGGTTCATGTTCATCCCCAGGCTGCATGACAGAATTCAGGGCAGATGTTCAATTTAATGTTCAAATCCAGGGCCATAGAGCCACATGAGGTGCCAGGGCTGTCGGGAACAGCACAGGACATAGGGGAAAGCAGTTGCCATTCAGGGTGGGTGCATGACAGACACCCCAGATGGCATCGCAGAGAAGGAGATTTGGTGCCTGTGTGCCGCTGACTGATGCCTTCAGTCAGAGGCATCAGCCATCAGATGCCATCAGAGAGGCAAGGTCTGTCCCTTCTCTACCCAATAGCTGCAGGCATTGCGTGAACATTTGGGTTGCTGAGGGTTTCTTTTCCACTCTTCCCAGGGACAGGACTGTGTCCATGAGACTCGTGTAGCAAAGCACCTGGTCCCTTACAGGTTCATTTCCAAGGAATCTTATCTGCCCCCCAGGATACAGCCACAGGCTGACTCCGAACTAGTGCTCCTTGTCCCTCACTTTCGTTCCCTGGCGAAAGGCGGCCACTCTGCAGGCAGACAACTGCAGGCGTGTGCTGGTTTTGGCTGGGATAGAGTTAATTTTCTTGATAGTGGCTGGTATGGGGCCATGGTTTGGATTTGTGCTGAAAACAGTGTTGATAACACACTGATGTTGTAGTTGTTGCTGCTCTGGTCAAGGACTTTTCAGCTTCCCATGCTCTGCCAGGTGCACAAGAAGTTGGGGGGGACACAGCCAAGACAGCTGATCCAAACTGACCAAAGGGCTATTCCAGACCATATGACGTCATGCTCAGTATATAAAGCTGGGGAAGAAGAAGGAAGAGGGGGATGTTCAGAGTGATGGCGTTTGTCTTCCCAAGTAACCATTACGCGTGATGGAGCCCTGCTTTCCTGGAGATGGCTGAACACCTGCCTGCCCATGGGAAGTAGTGCATGAATTCCTTGCTTTGCTTTGCTTGCGTGCATGGCTTTTGCTTTACTTATTAAGCTGTCTTTAGCTCAACCCACGAGTTTTCTCACTTTTACTCTTCTGATTCTCTCCCCCATCCCACTAGGGGAGAGTGAGCGAGCGACTGTGTGGTGCGTAGTTGCTGGCTGGGGTTAAACCTCCACAAGGCGGCTCTCTCCCTTTGCTACAGGCTGTGCTGCCTGCGTCCTCGGACGGCTCCCTGGCCCAAAAGGTGCCAGCCCAAGTGCCAGGGGCTCCCTGGACCTGCGACACTTGCACTCTCCCCAGTCCCAGCAGGGCCTTGCTGCTCTGAGTGCTGTGGGCAGCCACGGGGCGCTCAGGAGGGGCAGCTGCACACCCCGCAGCACTGCCCGGGCCACGGCAGGAGCACCGGGGCTCCAGCACCATTTCCCTGGGACCAGCCACCGGCCGAGCGCTGGATTGAATTGTCACACCGCAGCCTCGCCTTCCAGGACAAAGTCAGCTTTGCTTCCAAGCCTCCTCTAGCACCGCTCCTCCAGCTGGCCTCTGCCATTCAGAGGTGCAACGTTACCTCACTGCTGAGCTCATGACGGGGTCAGGCCTCGGGAGCTGCCAGCCTGCCAAGCCTCACTTGCACTTCCGCTGCCTTGACCCCGTGCCCCTGCTGGCCCCGCCCCTGAAGAGCAGGCCACACCCCCCGATAGATATGATGGATATGATGACATAGATATGAACATAATTCAAGAGTTGGCTAAAGAGACAATTAGAGTACTGAAAGACAGGCGAGCTGTTAACTCCCTGAAGCTTAAAGCAGCTGCATAGGTGAGAGGTATCTGAAGGAACAAAGGTTTAGGGGAGGAGAAAAATGGAAAGGGCCTTTGTCTGGACAGTCTGCATCTGAAAAGATGATTTTAGAAATAGTCACTGTATCAGGACAGGTGATAGTATATGAAAGAGTAGCGAAACTAAAGACACTGCATAACAGGCAGAATAGTGGTAATGAAGTTACAGGGCAAGATGGGTATTTCTTTGACTATCCCTTTGAAAGGCCATGGAATTGGTAGAGGTGTCTTGTGAGTGAGGACAAACCAATGTTGCACCCATCTTTGAAAAAGGCCCAAAGTGCAACCCCGGGAACCACAGGCTGTACAAGTTCATATGATGAGGAGTGAGCCACTGAATGAGTGCTCCTGGGTGACATTTCTGGGCACCAGAAAGAGAAGAGCATCAGCATGGACACTGCAAGGGTAAACTATGCCTCGCCAACCTCATTGCTTTCATGATGAAGTAACTCCATTTGTGTACGACAGGAGAACAGTAGATGGCATTTACCTCCACTTCAGCAAGACTTCTGGCATGGTCACCCTCAATATTCTTGTACCCATCTTAGGCCACTAGAGTCTGGAGGGATAGACAAGCAGTTGAGCAAAACACCAGTTGGATGATGAGGCTGAGAGAGCTGTGGTGAAGGGGTCATACCCTACCTGGAGGCCACTGGGACACAGTGGGGCATTGTGGGACAGCACAGGGGACTCTCCTGGGACCTGGGCAGTTTTACACCTCTGTCCATGGCCTGGAGGAGGCAACTCTGACCACATTTGTTGATGCCATTAAACTGGGAGGACGATTCCTGTGCCTTCAGATTGCATTCAGGAGAAGGACTGTCTTGTGAGGAACGTCATGAGAGAAGAAGGACAATGGCCAGGTCCTGCGCCTGGGATAGACTAACACCCTGCAGAGGCAGGGTCTGGGCGCTGCCTAGCCAGAGAGCAGCTCTGCAGAAAAGGCCCTGCTGGTGCTGGGGGACAGAAGGCAAAACACGGTCCAGCAGTGATCCACACGATCCAGTGCAACCTGGTGGCAAACAAGGCCAGCAGTGTCCTGGAGTGTGTAAAGAACATCCCCCTACTCCCTCATAATCTGTCATACTCCCTCAAACGGGTGGAATTAGCCATGCAGACTGAGATCTCTGCAATTCAACCTACCTGTTCACCATTCCTGAGTACATCTTACGCAGGATGGTCAGCATGGTTGCATAAACAGGCTCTCATCTCTCCAAAACGATCAAAGAGAGACGGGACTGGTGACTTAGGAACGGGACTGGGAGTCTTAAACAGCAGAGATGCTGAAGTACTTGCTAATAAATTAGCCACAGTAACCAATGACTTGCGTGCCCTGAAACACCCTTTACAATCTTCTCTTTCAGCTCTGGGAGCTAACCAATGGCTCTTATTGCATATATTGCCTCAGTGGGGAGAGGAAAAGTAGAAAGACCACCAGTTGATTGTGGATGCACTTGCTGTGACCCAAAACAATGTTTCTTTAGCTCTTAGTTGTGTCCAAGCTCAACTCTGGATGCAATCTACAGTAGCTACAATTAGACGGGAAGGTGAGGAAGGCACCCTGCCCACTGAAATTCAAAAAGTAATTTGGGATAATGCAACTGGACTTGTATGTATTGGGAAAGGATGCGCTTGCATGAGAACCTTTTGTGATTTTGTATTTGTAGATCACCTTACTGTAGCTATAAGTAATCACTCGAATATTTGGGTTGTAATTTTACCAAAATTATGGGTTGCAACTTCAACTGTTCAGCTCCTGTCACAACTCACCAACTGCTGCAAGCTAACTATACACTGGATCAAGACTTATTAACTCCTACAACACGATGACCTGAAGCAACTGCTGGAACGCGTCCGCAATAACGGACATAAGACATCAGTCACCGTCCACCATGACGCGGAAGAGATACATCGCGTCTTAGAACGAGTGAAGCAGGATGGAGGACACTCTTGGTGGGACACTTTGCTAGGATGGTCGCCAACCGCAACCGGAATTCTCAGTAAGATGCTTCATCCAGTTGTTATTCTGCTAATGCTCACTGCGTTATGCTTCATTCTAACCATCGCGCTGGATGTTAGATGTTGGACTATGGTGAAGCGTCTGGCTCATCAAATATCCCCACAAGATGTCTACGTACTCGATAATCGTCACCACGAGAGCATATGGGACACACCCGAGGCATTCCAAATATCGTGAAGCTTGAGTGACTCTAGCCACGGGGTGGATTATGTGGGATAATTGCTGGAGGTGACTTACTTAGACATTAAACTTATATTCACAGCTTTACGAAAGGTACAGCATTGAAGAAGCTTCCCAGGTGGAATGCGGCTGACATGCAAGGGATCCATTCCATGGAAGTTCCCTAGGCCTGTAACCTTCGACGTCGGTGACGCCAGGGGAACTTGGTGTGCTGACTCTAAGAAGGTACTGTTCGGAGTGTGCAGCGCTGTGGAGACGCCGCGGCCAGGCTCTGTAATAATATGTGAACTTAAAGGTGTCATGGAACTGATAAGCTGCATATTTACTACCCTGGGCCAACAGCCTGCCACGTTTTTGACAAAATGCTGTCCTTTGGTGAACTTTGCTCATTATAACATCATTACAATACCAAAACACACCTCCATCCCAAAAGCTACCCACCTCCAAGGTGCGACCGACCCTCACTGAGCTTGTGCTCTGAATTTTCCCAGCTTATACCTTGAAAAGCAAAGCCAGAAAACTGTACACCAATCCTAAACAAAGGTCTGTATGACTAGAGTCACTCAAGCTCCACCCAAAAGGTGAAAGATAGTATAAAATGGCTTAAGAGAAAGAGAATGTTAGGGAAGACACCATCGTGTACCACTCCGACCTCTGGGATCAGGCGACGGCCTGAGCCTCTCTTCCCCCACATCGGGACGCCTTTGGGTAAGAGTCGAACACTTGGTTATTCCAAGTGCCTGCCCAGAAAACTTACAAATCTCTCTAGAGTTGCTTCATTATCTGTTAACGCATTTATAGCCAGCAGTGTCACTCATACTCTTGGTATCTGCACGTGCTTTGCAGACAGTGAATTTATCACCGGTAACCCAAAGAACCCGCGTGTCTGTTGCTCTCATAAACTGCACTCTTCATTAAACTAGCCGTGGTTGTTATTGAACATGACCAGACTCTCAGTGTGGCCGTAATACTTCATGCAACATGACTAGACTGGGAGTGCAGCGCGTTATTAGTGAATCCGTAATCGTGAAGTTCAGTTCCCTAAACACGACCGGACTTATCACGTTGTAAATTCATGCTGTCGCCTTAAAACTGATGAGTGGCTACATATACAGTCCTTTAGAAAATAAACCATTGACTGAGTCTGAGCCTAAGAGTGGACTTAGCCGCACCTAGACTCCTCTCTGAGAAGGAGTTTAGAAAGCAAGGGGGTCCTGTCTGAACCTCCTGACTCAACGGGAGTGTTCCCCGTCCAGCCACTCCTCAGACTCCTACCTGACAGTAGCTCTTTTAACGCAACAGTCACATTTAGCTATGTAGCAGTGGTAGGCCAGGGCAGCCAGGAGAAGCATTTGATCCTGCCGAACAAAACCAGGACGTACAGCTGGGCAGCACAGCCAAGGAAGGAGATCCTGCCGTCTTCCATCAGGAAACCTACCAACTTTTTTGTCAGTGACTGACGGGTAGCAGATCTCCAGGAAGGACAAATTCCTCAGGAAGAAATCCATGGGGCTGTGGAGGCTTGAGTCCAGCGCTGTGGTGAGTGCAATCAGGCTGTTCCCTGTGAGCACCACGAGGCAGAGGAGCAGGAATACTGGGAAGCACAGGCCCTGCAGGCTGGAGTGGTCAGCAAATCCCAGAAGAATGAATCCCGATCCCACGGTGTGATTCTCCACCCCTTTTCTTTGGGGCATTTTCCCTGTACAGAGCAATCCGCACAACAGGCTCTGTTGTGGTTTAGCCCCAGTCGGCAATTAAGCACCACACAGCCGCTTGCTCACCCTCCGCCCCCCGCAGTGGGATGGGGAGAGAGTCCGAAGAGCAAAAGTAAGAAAACTCGTGGGTTGAGATAAGAACAGTTTAATAATTGGAACACTAACAATAATAATAATAATAAATTGTGATGAGAAGGAAAACAAGTGAGCAAGAGAGGAACAAAAGCCAGGAAAAAATACCCAAGTGATGCAACTGCTCACCACCCTCCGACCAATGCCCAGCCAGTCCCCGAGCAGTGATTGCTACCCCCCAGCCAACTCCCCCCCAGTTCATATCCTGAGCATGATGTCATACGGTATGGAATAGCCCTTTGGCCAATGTGAATCAATGTGAATCAATGTGAATCTTGGCTCCTGGCAGAGCATGGGAAGATGAAAAGTCCTTGACCAGTGTAAACATTACCTAGCACCAACTAAAACATCAGCGTGTTATCAATATTATTGTCATACTAACATCCAAAATACAGCACTATAGGAGCTACTAGGAAGAAAATTAACTCTATCCCACCCCAAACCAGGCCACTTCCTTTGCTGATGGCTCATGTTTTGCCTAATGAAACCCAAGGACGGCCACAGCCTTTCCCATAGAGCTGCTACCCAGCTAGGCAGTCCCTGGCATCTATCACTGCAGGGGCTTCATCCACCTTAAGGTCAGGACTTGCTGCATATCACGAGGTTCCTGTTGGTCCATCACTCCAGCCTCTTTACGTCCCTTGCAATGGCAGCCCTGCCCTCCATTGTAGCGTCTGCTCTCCTCAATAGGCTGTCTTCTACAAATGTTATGAAAAATCACCCTCTCATCTCCTCTGGGTCATTAAGAACACGTTAAACAGGGCAGGTTGCAGGACAGACCCCTGCAGGACCCTGCTAGCTCGAGACCTCCACACCGAGTACCACACATTAACCACGGTCTTCTGAGCCTCACCATCCAGCTGGTTTTTTAACCAGCTATTTATGCACCGATGGAGATCATAATATCCTATCTCAAACACAAAAATATTGTTGGGGGATGATGCTGAAAGCTTTGTTGACTTTCAGGTAAAAGACAACCACTGCTTCTCCACGTCTAGCCATCCTGTCCTTTCCTCATGGAAAGCAAAGATGATGGCCATACACAATCTACCCTGGGTAAATCCAGTCACCTTCTCTTTCAGACACCCAGAAATGGGCTCCAAGGGCACACGCTCGGGGGCAGAACCTTTAGTTCCCCTGCTCATCACCTGGGCATTTTTGAAAGGTGCATGCAATAGCTGGCTGCTCCCAGTCATCAGCCTGTTCCTCCAGTCTCCATGGCCTTTCAAAGATGATGGCGAGTGGCCTCCCTGTGACATCATCCTGCTCTCTCAGCTCCCTGGGATGCCACCCCTCCTGGTAAGGACTGTGGATCACTCATGTGGCCCCTGACTTGGTTCTCATCTACTGCTAGTTGTTCTCCTCCAGAGTCCTGCCTCAAGGCACAAAGGCCCTGGAGCCCTTCCTGCTGAAGACTGAGGCAAAGAGGACATGGAGTATCTCAGAGCTATCTACAACCGTTCTTATTAAATTCAGCACTGGCCACACAGTATCTTTGTTGCTTCTTTAACTGTTCCTGAAGTGGTAAAGACTCATTATGGTGCCCTTGAATTGCCTTTCCAGTTCAGGCTGAGTTTCAATCTGGATTATTGCTGTGCTTGGAGGATGCTGTCCTTGAAGACCAGCCGTACTGAGCTCTGCCACCACGCCTTGCCAATTGATTCCGTCACTGTCACACCACTGCCTCCAACACCAACAGGTCCCGCTTATCCTGTCTGTGCCCCTTGCTGAGATCATTGCTGCACATGTGGGCTAAAGCACCCCAGGTGTGGCACCAGGCAAGCTCCTTCTTGCCATAAGGAATCCTGGTACCGCGTGTCCAAGTTCTTGTGTGTGCAAAGGCTTTGCTTCAAAGCAGAGACATGGCATGGACAAAGGACTTTTGAATGTCTTTCTAGCCCTTGGACTACAAAGCAGAATGAAATGCCTAAATTCACTAAACTGAAAACATTCCCCTAGCTTGGAGAAAGCAGATCCTTCCCTATCACGTTCCTGGTGTCCTGTCTCATGATGGGAGAAGAAAAGGTGATTCTCGTGCCCATCTGTTTTTCTAAGAGAAGAAATTCCACTGCTGGAATCAAGTGTCTCTGCCCAGCTGAGGGAGGGAGCATCAGTGATTACTTCAGCCTTGGGCTGGTCTTCTGCTGATAAGCTGGGCCGGGCTCCTGGGATGCAGGGAGCTTATGGCACCATGGGAGCGCAGAAAGCAGAGAGAGCGCTCTGCCCAGGAGCAGCTCCTCCGCAAAGCGCAGCAGGGCTGAGGGCACTGCCTGCAGGCACTGAGGGGAGACGAGAGAGGCAGAGAGAGGTTAAAGGCAGTCTGGAGTGGAAGAGATCTTCACAGCCCTTCACACTGTAAGTCGCTGGCCACAGGGCAGGGCACATGAGGTCCTGGAGGGATCTCCTAAAGCTGACACATCCCATGGTTGGTTTGGAGGAGAAGGATGAGTTCCAGCGCAGGGATTCCCTGCCACATGGTCAGAGGGCCAGGGTATGACAGCTTGTTTCTCCCTGGGATGGCTGCAGAGTGTGAAGCTGGGTGTGCAGCCAGGAGTGTCCAGAGCTGTCCTTCAGAGCAGAGTCCCTGCACCCCAGGGGGCTGTGTGCCAGGGCAGGGACTCTGCCACCTGCCAGGGTCAGCGCTCAGCCTGCCTGGGGAGCTTCCCACGTCGCTATGGGGAGAAGCTGAGTGCACAAGGAGTGACCCCCAGCAAGGCGGGGTCCCTCTACTGTCGAGAGGGTGCGGGTCACGGCTGCTCAGAGCTCCAGACCACCCCCAGGACATCTGCAGAGAGTCCTTTTGAAGACGGGCATCAAGGCAGCATTTGCCTGACAGGGAAGCAGTCTGTGCTTTGAATTTCTCCTCTTGGTTGGCTGGGTGGGCAGGGGGAGATGGGAACTTTGTTCTCTACTGTGGAGAAGGTACGGAGACCCCAGTTCTTGTTAGGACTTGCCTGAGCTGCTCCTTAGCCCCTGCACACACAGAGATGCCCCGGCGCAGTGCCCGGCTGCAGGAGGTATCTGCAGGGCAGAGCTGAGCACGCAGCGGGTGGGATGGGGTCTGTGAGCACTGACCGGGAGGAGATATGGGGACAGAGAAAGAGCTCCTGGCAGGGACAGCTCCAGGCAGCAGAGACATGGGCAGGGAGGGACAGGGAGCTTGTTCCAGAAACGCTGTGGGAAGGGTGACTTGCACACCTCTCTGCCATCCCCTGCAGTTCAGACAACTTCCCTGGAGCAAGCCTGTGGTCTCCTCTCCAGCACAGCCTCATGCCCAAGGCCACGGAGTGCAGGGCGTGAGTAAACTCCTTGGCAGCTGGACCTCCAGTCTAGAAGAAGTGCCTGTGTCCTACAATTGCTATACAACAAACAGGCTAAAAATGAGTGCCCTACGTTGTCTCTATCTGTGAGGTGGAGAGCACAGCTGGATGAGGAGAAGGAGAAGGTTTCTCTGCATGCCCGTCTGCCTTTCTCTCTGTGCTTCATTTTTCTGGAGCATACTTGTATTCTTCCCTGTTTCACTACCTGTCCGTCATACTCTTGCTCTTGGGGTGAGGGTGCAGGTTAACTTCTATTCTGACTCCGACTCTGGGGGTCCTACTCCAGAGGATTCCTCATGGAAACTAGATGTCTAAGCGGTATTTTATACATTCAGGCAGAATGTCCTTCAGTTGGTAGGGTTGGGGAATGGCCTGGCTCATTCCTCATTCAGCTCTGGCAGGGGGATTTCTATGCGAAATGGCATGGGCTTTTCTTCAGAGAAGTCATTCCTAACTTATCACTGTCTTTTCCTCCTTGGACAGGTCCCCAAGCCCACAGGAAGAAAATGTCCAACAACAACTCCATTACTGAGTTCCTCCTGCTGGTGCTTGCAGACACGAGGGAGCTGCAGCTCTTGCACTTCTGGCTCTTCCTGGGCATCTACCTGGCTGCCCTCCTGGGCAACAGCCTCATCATTGCCGCCGTAGCCTGCGACCACCGCCTCCACACCCCCATGTACTTCTTCCTGCTCAACCTCTCCCTCCTCGACCTGAGCTCCATCTCCACCACTGTCCCCCAAGCCATGGCCAATTGCCTGTGGGACACCAGGGCCATTTCCTATGCAGGATGTGCTGCCCAAGTCTTTCTGTTTGTCTTTTTCATTTCAGCAGAGTTTTATCTTCTCACAGTCATGGCCTACGACCGCTACATTGCCATCTGCAAACCCCTGCACTACGGGACCCTCCTGGGAAGTAGAGCTTGTGCCAAAATGGCAGCAGCTGCCTGGGGCACTGTTTTTCCCTATGCTCTGCTGCACACTGCCAACACATTTTCAATACCCCTCTGCAAGGGCAATGCTGTAGACCAGTTCTTTTGTGAAGTCCCCCAGATCCTCAAGCTCTCCTGCTCAGACGCCTACCTCAGGGAAATTTGCCTTCTTGTGGTTAGTGCCTGTTTAGCTTTTGGATGTTTTGTTTTCATTGTGCTGTCCTACGTGCAGATCTTCAGGGCTGTGCTGAGGATCCCCTCTGAGCAAGGACGGCACAAAGCCTTTTCCACGTGCCTCCCTCACCTGGCCGTGCTCTCCCTGTTTGTCAGCACTTTAATGTTTGCCTACCTGAAGCCCCGCTCCATCTCCTCCCCGTCCCTGGATCTGGTGGTGTCAGTTCTGTACTCGGTGGTGCCTCCAGCAGTGAACCCCCTCATCTACAGCATGAGGAACAAGGGGCTCAAGGATGCCCTGAAGAAACTGTTTGAACACATACTGTTTCAACATCATTAAGGTATCCATCCTCTTTATATGACTCCCAGGGTATCTCAGGAAAAGTCAGGACTATCTTGTGTTCTTTTTTTTTATTTTACATTCCTTTTTTATAGGTGTGATAATATTAATTGCAATGAAATAGTATTATACATCCCGCTTCTTCTTGACATTCAATATGTTTTTTTTGAGGAACTATCCTAATATATCTAAGGAACCAGTCTCCTTGCATAAATAAAGAATCCAGCAGAAAATCATGTTTGAGCTCCATCTCTTCAAACCTTTCTGGAGCTGAGGACACAGCACCAGAACGCAGAAGCGGTTAAGGAGCCAGAAGTCCAGATGCCGCAGGGAGGAGCAGCCCGGTGGCCCTCAGAGCTGCCTCCGCTGCCTGGTGGGGCACTTCCACCTTGGAGTCAGGGCTGCTGCTTCCCTGGAGCCATGGCCATGGACCGCATCAGGACGTGATCTTCTCCGTGCTGGTCTCTCCTCACTTCCACACTCTCCTGCTGTGTCCTTAGGCCTGTGTAAGCTATAAGGTCTCCTGCAACTTGAGATGATAGTCCTATTTTCTGCACAGTGGCATCCCAGTGGTTGCAAGCGGGACAGAACAGGCCCTCCTCACAGCCTGCAAAGGCTGTGCATTACAACAGGACACCACATGAGAGTGACACATGCAGAAAGCCATGGCATGAGGGTGATGATATTGCAACATCCCTGAGGTCCCTTGCAAATCCAATAAATCGTGGCTAGTCATGGCTTGGACAGGCCTACTGTTCACTGGTTAAAAAACTGGCTGAATGGCCGGGCCCAAAGAGTTGTGAATGGAGTTAAACCCAGGTGGTGGCCGGTCACAAGCGTTTCCCAGGGCTCAGTACTGGGGACAGTTGTGTTTAATATCATTACCAATAGTCTGGATGAGGGGATTGAGTGCACCAGCAGTAAGTTTGCAGATGAGACCAAGTTGGGCAGGAGTGTTGATCTGCTTGAGGGTAGGAAGGCTCTACAGAGGGATCTGGACAGGCTGGATTGATGGGCCAAAGCCAATTGTATGAGGCTCAACAAGGTTCAGTGCTGGGTCCTGCACCTGGGTCACAGCAACCCCATGCAACTCTAAAGGCTTGGGGGAGAGTGGCTGGAAAGCTGCCTGGCAGAAAAGACCTGGGGGTGTTGGTTGACATCCGGCTGAATATGAGGCAGCAGTGTGCCCAGGTGGCCAAGAAGGCCAATAGCATCCTGGCTTGTATCAGCAATACTGTGGTCAGCAGGACTAGGGAAGAGACTGTCCCCCCTGAACTCAGCACTGGTAAGGTTGTACCTCAAATGCTGGGTTCAGGTTTGGGCCCCTCACTTCAGGAAAGACATTGAGGTGCTGGAACATATCCAAAGAAAGCAACAAAGCTGGTGAAGGGTCTGGAGCACAAGTCTGATGAGGAGCGGCTGAGGGAACTGGGGTTGTTTAGTCTGGAGAAAAGGAGGTTGAGGGGAGAGCTTATCTCTCCCTACAACTACCTGAGAGGAGGTTGTAGTCATAGGGGTGTCTCAATCTCTTTTCCCAAATAACAAGTGACAGGACAAGAGGAACTGGCCTCAGGTTGTTCCAGGGCAGGTTTAGATTGGATATTAGGAAAGATTTCTTCACTGAAAGAGGTATCAAGCATTGGAACAGGCTGCCCAGGGAAGTGGTTGAGTCACCATCCCTGGAAGTATTTAAAAGACATGTAGAGCTGGCACGCAGGGACTTGGTTTAGTGGTGCACTTGGCAGTGTTAGGTTAACAACTGCACTTGATGATCTTAAAGGTCTTTTCCAACCTAAATGATTCTATGATTCTATGAAAAAAGACAGAGGCAGAAGTAGAGAGGTAACATGTGCCAATACAGTAGTTCAGTAAATAAATAAATACAGTAGTTCTTCTGAGCAATGTTTCTCCATTTGAAATATTGGTAAGAAAATTCACTGTGGTAAGTGGCTGCATAAAACTCTTTACATAGAGAAGAGAGCAAAATCAGCTTGCTAGTACGTACCCTTGGTGCTGTTAATACAAAATGATGAAAAAGTAATGGAAATTCATAAAAATCTCAGCAATGCTGGAAATGAAGACTTTTTCAGCTATTACATTGAGTTCTTTTCTGCAGAGGTCTCAAGTTTGTCCTAAAATCTGCATTGAGGGCTTGATTCAATTATCCACACAGAGGTGGCCACTGCTTCCAGGACGCACTGGGGTAGCTGAAGCGCCCATGTGGGAAATGTGTCCCAGGAGTTATGGGAGCCCTTCTGGAGCATGAGCTGGTGTGCAGGCAGAGTACGTCAGGGGTGGTGGAGGGCATGGCCTGCCTTCAGTGCTGCTGGGGTGGCTGAGCAGAGACCTCTCCAGCACAGCAGCATATCGTGTCTCCTTGGATGCTGGCTGTGAGGTCACTTGTGACTGGCCAGCAGTGTGGAGACAGATACTTGGAGGTCTTGAAAACCATTGCAGTCCTGCCGCAAACAAGATGAAAGCTTTTGGGAGGTCAGGGGTAGCTGGGACAAGGGAGATTGGAGGTTTGGTGGAGGGAAGAGGAGTTTGGCCAACAGACATGAAAGATCTTGAAGAGGAAAGATGACTTCAGGTAATTTTGGTGCCACTGTGAAACTGGTGTGAAAACATTCCTGTGAGGCCTTTACTGTATTTCTAACTAATAACCTTGAGTCCTAACCCTACCCCTACATTGCACCGTTCAGCCTGACAGGAATCAACTACTCTAATCCCTAACCTCAGCCTTACCTCTAAACCAAAGCCAGAACCCAGAACCCCTCTTACTCTTACCCTATTGATCATCCTCATCCCTAGCCCTTATCCCTAGTATTCAAATGTTAGACTTCACCACAGCCCTCAGCCCAGCCCTGAAAAACCCCCTAACCCACAAAGCCAGCCCATACCCTCAACACGAACCAGGCACCCTCAGAAGAACACCAAACCCTCCCTCTAAGCCTTTGCCAATCCCTAAGCCTGAAAGGCAAGCTCTATCCCCTAAGCCCTAACCTGCACACCTAACCCCCAAAGCCCTCCTTCCCATGCTCTAAACCCCTCATCTTCATCCCCTCTCCTAACCCTAACTTAAGCTGTTTGGCCCCTTGAAGGCAGGGCAGGGATCGTGAGGTCCCAGAGCAGCCCCATGGTGTTGGAAGAGGAGTGTGACGTTACATGCTCCTGACCAGCTCGTAGGCCACAAGGAGGAGATGGTGGGAATGCTATGATGAGGTCACATGTGCTTCAGGATCTCATGGGCCAGCAGGAGGCAAAAGGCTGTGAAGTTGGCGGTGAGGTCACATCTTTCTCTGGACTTGATATGCCAGCAGCAGGAACATGGCTGGGAAAGGGCTGTGAGGTCTCTTCTTTCTGCAGTAGCTGATAGGTCAGCCCTTGACTCGTGGCTGGGCTATGTGCTCTTAGGCTCACATCTGCCAGTGTCTCTGACAGAGCAGCAGAATCACAGAATCGTATAGGTTGGAAAAGACCTTTTAGATCATCAGGTCCATCCGTAAACCTAACACTACCAAGACCACCACTACACCATGTCCCTAAGCACCTCATTCAAACAGCTTTTAAATGCTTCCAGGGATGGTGACTCAACCACTTCACTGGGCAGCCTCTTCCAATGTTTGATAACCCTTTCAGTGAACTAAAATTTCCTAATAGCCAGTCTAAACCTCCCCTGGTGCAACTTGAGGCCATTTCCTCTTGTCCTATCACTTGTTACCTGGGAGAAGAGACCGACCCCACCTCTCTACAGCCTCCTTTCAGGCAGTTGTAGAGAGCGATAAAGTCTCCCCTCAGCCTCCTTTGGTCCAGTCTGAGCAACCCCAGTTCCCTCAGATGCTCCCCATCAGCCTTGTGCTCCAGACCCTTCACCAGCTTCATTGCCCTTCTCTGGACTCGCTCCAGCCCCTCAATGTCTCTCTTGTAGTGAAGGGCCTAAAACCGAACACAGCATTCGAGGTGCGGCCTCTACCAATGCCGAGTACAGGGGCACGATCACTTCCCTAGTCCTGCTGGCCACACTATTTTTGATACAAGTCAGGATGCCATTGGCTTTCTTGGCCGCCTGGGCACACTGCTGGCTCATATTCAGCCGGATGTCAACCAACACCCCCGGGTCCTTTTCTGCCAGGCAGCTTTCCAGCCACTCTTCCCCAAGCCTGTAGAGTTGCACGGGGTTGCTGTGACCCAAGTGCAGGATCTTGCACTTGGCCTTGTTGCACCTCAAACAATTGACCTCGGCCCATCGATCCAGCCTGTCCAGGTCCCTCTGCAGAGCCTTCCTCCCCTCAAGCAGATCAACACTCCCGCACAACTTGGTGTCATCTGCAAACTTACTGAGGGTGCACTCGATCCCTTCCTCCAGATCATTGGTAAAGATGTTAAACAGAACTGGCCCCAACACAGTTCTCCTCTGGGGAACACCGCTTGTGACCGGCCGCCAACTGCAGTAAACTCCATTCACCACCACTCTTTGGGCCCGGCCACCCAGCCAGTTCTTTACCCAGCAAAGAGTACACCCATCCAAGCCATGAGCAAACAGTTTCTGCAGGAGAATGCTGTGGGAAACCTTGTCAAAGGCTTTACTGAAGTCTAGATAGACAACAGCCACAGCCTTTCCCTCATCCACTAGGTGGGTCACCTTGTCATAGAAGGAGATCAGGTTGGTCAAGCAGGACCTGCCTTTCCTAAACCCACGCTGGCTGGGCTTGATCCCTTGGTTATCCTCTATATGCCGTGTGATGGCACTCAGGATGATCTGCTCAAGGCACCTGGCTGGCCACAGGACTGTGGGAATCCCTTTCCCTAAGTACCTGGTAGGTCCATCCAGGAAGAGGCCTTGGGTATGGTTGTCACGACCCTTCTGCCCGAGTACCTGATGGGACAGCAGTACGCACAGGGTTTGGTTGTGTTTATCCGAGAAGCTGAAAGGCCAGCAGCAGGCACGTGGCTTGGAAGAGCATGGTGAGGTGACTTCTGTCTAGTCAGCTGGTGCAGCAAGTCTTGCAGATCCCGTCTGTAGAAGGGTCAGCCCCTTTTGCTCCTGTGATCACTTGCAGTGTTTCCTTAGAAGGAAAAAAATCCAAGTCACCATTTCTACTGCCCCCAAAAGAGGCTGTTCACATGTGAATTTGTTGTGGCAGGTTTAGAGATAGGTAAGGACATGCAGTTGGCCTCATCCCTGGTATCAGGTGGGAGCTTCCTGCAGACTTCTCAGTGCAATCAAATTTATTCTGCAACCCAGCTTGACTGTCATCTGCACAACACAGCCTGAAGGCCAGGCTGTACATAGGGCACAGCACAGCACAGGCCTGGGTCTACTCAGGTTTACTGTTATGTGAATCACTAACTTCTTGGAGTACAATGGTCTTCTGGTCAGGACCACGGAGCTGCCCGAGGAAGGCTGGGAAGAGGATGGGTTGTCCTCTAGGCAGCTGGAGGAAGGGACACAATTTTAGGCCCTGGTAATCACTGGGGACTTTGAAGACCATGGACCTCTGCTAGAAGACCTCAGTTACAGGGAAGGTGGCAGGTGATCCCTGACCCGGCATGGTGACAGTGCTCTCCTGGATGTGTTTTTCACGAGAAGACAAGGCAGGAGTGGTGGAAGATGTGGAGGGTAGCTCTGGCTGCAGTGTGAGTGAGGTGGTGTAGTAGAAAACCCTGAGGGAAGTGAGCAAGACAAATTGTAGCAGGGCTGAGTAGAGAGGAAGGATCACCTCTATCAACCCATCGGCAGTGCTCTTCCTAATGCAGCCCAGGATGCCGTTGTCCGCCTTTTGTGCAAAGGTGCAATGCTAGGAGAAGAGAAGGCTTCCACAAATCTGAAGGCACCACAGGCACCACAAATCTGGTGGGCCATCTGTACGAACACATTAAAAGCTGTCCAAACAGAGCTTCACTCCAGGGGGACCTTGAGAAACTCTCAGATTTGGCAATAGAAGCCTCATGAAGTTTTACAAGGAGAATGTGTGAGTCCTTTCTTGGGGGCAGAATAATCCCAAACATGAGGGCAGGCTGGGACCTGAACAGCTCAGCAGTGACCCTGAGGAGAAGGGCCTGGCCTCCCAAGGGATGCCATATGAGCCAGTGGCCCATGCTCAAAGTTAATGAGGCCACCTGCAGATAGGGCTGCATTAGGAGGAGCGTGGCCACCCAGGCAAGAGAGTTATCATCATCCCCCTCACCTCAGCACTGGTGTAGCCACATCTGGACTAGTGTGTCTGGGTGTGGGGCTCCCGAGTCTGGAGGAATGAGGAGGAATTGGAGAGGTTCTAGAGGAGATCTACCAGGATGGGGTTTGGGGCCTCTGTGGAGAAGATGAGAGACCTGGGCTTCTTTAGCCTGGTGAAGTAGAGGCTCAGGGCTCTATAGTAGTAGCCTGCAACTACTTGAAGGGTGCTTTCCAAGATAAGGGAGCTTTTCTTGGTAGTGGGAAGAGAAGGTAACCTCCACAAAGTGCAGCTTGGAAGGTTCAGAGTGGATGCAAGGAAAAAGAAGCCTCACTCAAAGAGTATCCTTGTGGTGTAAGAGGTCACCAGAGGGAGTCTGGATCAGCCCATGGCTTTGTGTTTCAAGCAAAAGGCAGTGAGGGTGGCGAGACATCAGTGAAGGTATAGAAATGCTGGGGTGAGAGCTAGGTGGGAAAGCAAGATGGGTGTCTACAGCCTGAAGGGAAAGAGGTGCAGGCATGGGACAGCGTAGGACAGCCTGCAGCAGAGATGACTAAGGGCTCTGTCAAAGCTGAAAGGCTCAACAGGACCAAGGGCTTTGGCCCCTTGGCTAAGGCAGTTGCCTCTACCACTGAGACCTACAAGGAGAAACTTTCTTTTGAGGCTCTGGACCTTGTTTTGTCCTTGCCCCTTCTTTGGGAGGCCAGGAGGTGCCATAGAATTCTCCTACACTTGGCGTTGCTCACTCTCACACCCCACTGCCCCCAGGAAGAGCCCTGAGCCACGTGTGAGGGACAGGGTCTGCCTTCCCAGGGCCTGGGGGTCAGGGCTTGGCCTTTCTGCTTCCTAAAAGAAACCAAGGCTTTCCTCAGCATTACAGCTGCCTGCACAGTGCCTGTGCCTACCTGCAATCATGGCCTCCAGTTCTCTGCTCTAACAAGGCCATGGGGAGGCTTTGTCAGTAATGGCCCTCAGTGGGGCCCATTAATGCTTCAAGGTACGTTGAGTTTTGCTTCTGACTTCCTGAGCAGTTTGTTCAATCTTCCCTCAGGATCGGAGGTCCATGGACTCAGCACCAAATGCACCATAGGGCTCATTAAAATACAGAAAGCCCTAACGAGCCATGTCTCTTCCTGTAATTCTCTTCAAGTCTCCACGACTTGTACAGCTAATTACAGAGGTTTTATAGAGTAGTTAAAGAGGAAGATTTCAAAGTGCATCTAATAATTTTTTTTTTTTTCTTTTAAAGGATATTTTTTATCAGTTTCAATTTAGAGAAGAGGTGATAGAAGCATTTTCCAAGTGACATGGATGCAGGGTGTCTCCTCAGGAGGTCTGGACAGGTAGGAAAAGCAGTCCCTTGAGGTCTCACACTGTATGGAGAACTTTGCTCCTCACCTCCCAAAGCTCACCATTTCTGACATTGGCCAGCTGAGACTCACATCACTCTTCTTTGCATCAAACTTCTCCACTGATCTCTGCAGCTGGATGTTACAGCTCCATTGCACATTTTCCCACATTCTCTTCTTCGAGAACTGGCTGCACACAGGCACAGAAGAAATTTCCCTATTCGTAGAAAAGGAAAGAAAATTAAAGCATGATCAGTTTCTTAAACAATAAAATACACTCCGTAACCGCATGCTAAGTATAAGCTGCCTCTAATGAGGTCGCCTCTCCACAAGGGATAATCTTATCAGAAATGTCTTAGAGAGAGAGATAGAAAAAGATAGATAAGAGCATAACTAAAGTGTTGGCTGAAGAGACCATTAGACTAGTGAAAGACAGGCAAGCTCTTAACTCCTTGAAGCTTAAAGCAGTTGCATAAGTGAGAGGTATCTGAATGAACAAAGATTTAGGGGAGGAGACAAATGGAGAACAATGGAAAGGGCCTTTGTATGGACAGTCTGCATCTGCAAAGATGACATTACAAATGGTCATTGGATCAGGACAGGTGAAAGTATATGAAAGAGTAGAGAAACTAAATACACGGTGTAACGAGCAGAGGAGTGGTCATGAAGTTACAGGGCAAGATCAATATTTCTTTGAGTATTCCTTTTCAAAGGACATGGAATTGGTCGAGGTGTCTTGTGGGTGAGGAGAAACCACTGTTGCACCCATCTTTGAATACAGCCAAAAGTGCAACCCAGGGAACCACAGGCTGTACAGCCTCGCTTGGGTGATCCATTGAATGACTCCTCGTGGGTGAGATTCCTGGGCACGTGAAAGAGAAGAGCATGAGCATGGACTTTGCAAGGGTAAATCATGCCTCGCCAACCTGATTGGTTTCATGATGAAGTAACTCCATTTCTGTACGACGGGAGAACAGTGGATGGCATTTACCTCTGCTGCAGCAAGACTTCTGGCATGGTCTCCCTCAATATTCTTGTACCCATCTTAGGCCATTACAGTCTGGAGGGATAGACAAGCAGTTGAGCAAAACACCAGTTGGATGCTGGGGCTGAGGGAGCTGTGGTGAAGGGGTCATACCCTAGCTGGAGGCCACTGGGACATAGTGGGGCATTGTGGGGCAGCACAGAGGACTCTCCTGGGCCATTTGCCGTTTAACACCTGCATCCATGACTGTTGCGTTAAGAATTACTGTCGCATACAAATAAGAGTCTGAGGGGTGGCTGAGGGGAACCCTCCCGTTGAGTCACGAGGTTCAGACAGGACCCCCTTGCTTTCTAAACTCCTTCTCAGAGAGGAGCCTAGGTGCGGCTAGGTCCAGTCTTAGTCTCAGACCTGGTCAACGGTTTATTTTCTAAGGACTGTATGTGTTTCACTAAGGCGACAGCATTAACCTTTACACCCCCCCAGTCTGGTCGTGTTGAAGGAACTATCACGGCCAGAGCAGTGAAGAGTGCAGTTTATTAGAGCAACAGACACACAGATTCTTTGGATTACCGGTGATAAATTAACTGTCTGCAAAGCACATACAAATGTCAAGAATATGAGTAGGAATAACACGGCCGGACACAAACATGTATATAACACGGCCAGAAGAATATGAGTAACACGGCCGGATATAACACAGCCGGAGGGATACGGGTAACACGGCCGGATATAGCACGGCCGGAGGGATATAAGTAACACGGCCGGATATAAACGCGGTAAAAGAAAAATAATAAAGCGACTCTATAGAGATTTCTAAGTTTCCCAGGGAGGCACTTGGTATAACCAAGTGTTCGACTCTTACCCAAAGGCGTCCCGATGGGGGGGAAGAGAGGCTCAGCCTGTCGACTGATCCCAGACGTCAGAGTGATACACGATGGTGTCTTCCCCAACATTCTCTTTCACTTAAACAATTTTATACTATCTTTTACCTTTCGGGTGGAGCTTGAGTGACTCTAGTCATACATACCTTTGTTTAGGATTGGTGTAAAGTTTTCTTGCTTCGCTTTTAAAGGTATAAGCTAGAAAAATTCAGTGCGCAAGCTCAGTGAGGGGTGGTCGCACCTTGGAGGCGGGTAGCTTTTGGGATGGAGGTGTGTTTTGGTATTATAATGATGTTATAATGAGCAAAGTTCACCAAAAGGACAGCATTTTGTCAAAATTTGGCAGGCTGTTGGCCCAGGGTAGTAAATATGCAGCTTATCAAGTTCCCCTGGCGTTACCAACACCTAAGGTTGCAGGCCTAGGGAACTCCCATGCCATGGATTCCTTACATGTCAGCCGCATTCCACCTGGGAGGCTTCTTCAATGCTGTGCCTTAAGTGTGAATATAAGTTTTAATTTTTTAAGCCACCTCGGCCATTATCCCACAATGACCCAGAAGAGGCAGGGCTCAGCAAGTTTGTCGAGGGCACTACATTAGGAGGACGATTCCTGTGCCTTGGGATTGCCTTCAGGAGCAACCTGACAGGCAGAAGCACTGTCCTGTCAGGACCTTCATGAAATAGAAGGACAATGGCCAGATCCTGAGCCTGGGATAGACTAAGACTCTGCAGTGGCAGGGTCTGGGCACTGCCTTGCTGGGGAGCAGCTCTGCCCAAAAGGCACTGGTGGTGTTGGGGAAGGCAGAACACGTTCCAGCAGTGATCCACACGATCCAGTGCCACCTGGTGGCAAAGAAGGCCAGCAGTGTCCTGGAGTGTATAAGGAGGACCCTGGCCAAAAGAGTGAGGGAAGTGATTGTCTCCCTCTGCTCATCCCTTCTTAGACCACCAGTACACTACTGGGTCCATTTCTGCACTCCCAGTTCAAGTGTACTGGGTCTGGCTGGGAAGGGGTTAACTTCCGTCGTAGCAGCCCCCATGGTGCCATGTTTTGCATTTGTGCCTACAACAGTGTTGGTAACACAGCCGTGTTTTGGCTATTGCTGAGCAGCGTTTGCACGGTGTCAAGGCCTTCTCAGGTTCTCACTCTGCTCCCTCCCAGTGAGTAGGCTGGAGGTGGGCAAGATTTTGGTAGGGAGGACACAGCCAGGACAGCTGACCCCAAGTGACCAGAGGGATATTCCATACCATATGATGCCATGCTCAGCAATAAAAGCTGGAGGAGAGGAAGAAGGAGGTGGAGATTTTTGTTGTTCAAGGTGTCTGTTGCTGGGAGACTGCCTGGGCATCAGTCTGCTGGTGGGAGGTGGTAAGTGATTGCCTTTGTGTTGCCTGTTGTTTTTGGTTTATGATTGGTTTTATCCTTTTTTTTTTTTCTACCTACTCTCTGTTTTTATCTCAACCTACGAAGTGCACAACAACTCCATGCAGGAGCATGGGTAGAGACCTGGCCAGCTAAGGAGGGCCCTGAGGAGAGGGGCCCGATCACCATGATGATGCCATATGAGCCAGTGGGCCTCCCATTTCAAAAGGAATGTGGAGAAACTGGAGAGGGTCCAGAGGAGGTCTGCCAAGGTGGAGCTAGGGAGCTAAAGCATGAGTTGTGAGGACAGTGTGAGGGAAGTGGGCCTCTCTAGCCTGCTGAAGGAGGCATGGGGCAACCTAGTTAAGAGCCTACACCTCCATGCAGCAATAACAGAGCCAAGCTCTGTTCTGCAGTGGCCAATGAAATGACAGGGGCAATAGCCACAAAGTGCCTCTTGGGAGCTTCGGGCTGAGCCTTAGGAAAAATAACATGGACTAGCAGGAGCCTTGCTGTGATCTCCTGCTTTGGAGCTCCTCTTGGCTCCGCAAAGTCACAGCCAGCCTGGAGGCTGGGCGAGAGACCCGCAGCAGTATCTTTCCCATCAGTCTTTCCAGGAGCATAGGCCTTGCCCAAGTGCCCAATGAGAAGAGACTCAGCTGGAGGTGAGGGTCTCTACGTCATATGCTCGTAGGGCAATTCAGGCAGAAAGGGAGCTCAGGACGTCTGAAATCCAACGCCCAGCAAAAAGCAGAGCAATCTCTGAGGTCAGACCAGGTTGCTCAGTAAATGTCAGCATCTCTAGAGAGAGTTTACACATGAACCAGGCATCTAGGCCACCAGAACAGAAATGGAGATGAGGCATTTGACCAGCTCCCTCAACACAGCTGTCAGTACACCATGCCTCCTGAGATTCCTGGGAACATCCACCTTACTGTCCAGAGGAGTGGGTTCCTTCTGCAAGTTTCCGGGCATATCTCCAGACCATGGGGTGCTTTAGGCTGGAAACAGAATTGAAAGAAAGCCTCTGACTGGGGTATGGTAAACTTAATTGCTAAAAGAGAGGTAGGTGGAGGGATCTCAGCATTTCTGGGTTCCTGCCAAAGATTTAAAGGCCTCCAAGAAAAGAGCTGAAGACAACAGTTTTGAACTAGTATAGCCTTTAGATCATTTCACACGTGAGGGCTCTGCTCCCCCATTGCAATCACTGGCACCCAGAAACCTCACCTGCTTTTCCTTCCTCTCCTCCCTAAACCTGACCAAGCGATGGGAAGAAAGGCAGCAGAAAGGCCCTAGGCCTCTGTGAATCAGCTGGGGTCTGGCACTTGGAGGGCCATGGTGTCATTCCATTGTACCCCCCATAAAGAATCAAGCTGGGGAGTGACTCTGCAAGTGCGAATCAACAGGGTCCATGCACAAGCAAGGCTGTGTCTATGGCTCTGTCTGGAGAGCAGTGCCCATACAGCTGGGTCTGAATCAAGCTGGGTCTTAAACTCAGGCCTGGGCTTCAATGGTCTCCTGGGCCCATGGACAGAGATGCAGGTGGAGGCCCCAGGTGATGCTGCTCAGGGCCATGAAGGCCTATGGATGCTCTCAGGGCCCTGACACTGCCATATGAGACCCCACCTGCCAGTGCCCTCAATAGGCCAAATTCTCATTCCCTGATGTCCAGGGTCTGCTCTCTGCTACTCTCCTTCCCCATGTCCCTGCGGATCTGGCAGACCACCATTTCATTATCACTACGGCCAAGGCAGACACTGGTCTTCCCATCCTTGACCAGCTCTTCCTCCTTTGGGAGTAGCAGACCCAGGTGAGCAGAAGAATGGGTGGCCCATTTAGAAGCTGAACCACACACAAGCCACCATCTAACCTGTCAGGTGTCCCATAGCAACCCTCCATACATCTGAGCTGCCCTGACATCACACATGGCATCCCCCACTTCTCATCTTCTCTGTCAGTCTCTCCTGAAGATGTCTATCTCCTTTACCACAAAAGCTGTGGGAGCTGTCCTTCCCCACCTCAGCTCTTATTCCACTCATGGCACAGCTCTCTGAGGGCACATGGGGCTCCTGCTCTCTGTGCCCCAGGCTGTGGCCTTTGCTGCCCATTTGGGCTGCAGCACCTCAGACGTGGCACCAGGGCCAAGGGCAGACTTGTCACATGGAAACCTGGTACCCAGAGATGGGATCCCTTGTGTGGAAAGGCTTTGCTTCCCAGCAGAGCCATGCTGGAGTGGAGCTCAGCTGGCAACATACTGAGGAATGAGGTTCCCACAAAGAGAGCAAAAGCTGCAGTCCCCAAGGCCAGAGAGAAACAGGCCTGGGTGTGCAGCCCTGGCAGGAGAGGGCTTTGCTGTCCCAGGTTACCCTGCAGCACTCTGGGGCCTGTGACAGGTGAAGCCGATCTCCACGAAGGACAAGGTGCTGCTGAGAAAGTCCCTGGGGGAGGACAGCCTGTGATCCAGCCCCACTGTGGGTATCATACTGGGGGCTGACCAGTGTGCTGGATTTGTCTGGGGTAGAGTTACTTTTCTTCACAGTAGCTAGGATGGGGCTATGGTTTGGGTTTGTGCTAGAAACAGTGTTGATAGTATAGGGATGTGTTTGTTATTGCTGAGCAGTGCTTACACAGAGTCAAGGGCTTTTCTGCTTCTCACCCCACCCCTCCAATAAGTAGGTTGTGGGATCACAAGAAGTTGGGAGGGGACACAGCTGGAACAGCTGACCCCAACTGACCAAAGGGCTACTCCAGACCACGTAACATCACGCTCAGCAATTAAAAGATGGGGGAAGAAGAAGGAAGGGGAGAACTTTCGGAGTGATGGCATTTGTCTTCCCAAGTAACCATTACATGTGATGGAGCCCTGCTTTCCTGGAGATGGCTGAACAGCTGCCTGCCGACGGGAAGGAGTGAATGAATTCCGTGTTCTGCTTTAGTTGAGTGCGCAGTTTTTGCTTTACCTATTAACCTGTCTTCATCTCAAGCCATGAGTTTTCTCACTTTTATTCTTCTGATTCTCTCCCCCATCCAACCAGGGGGGAGTGAGCGAGCGGCTGTGTGGTGCTTACTTGCCAGCTGGCATTAAAACGTGACAACTGGCTAGACAGCAGCTCTGCAGAGAAACCCTTGGATGCAAGAGGACAACAAGCTGAGCATGAGCAAACAGTGCACTCTTGCAGAAAAGGCCAACAGCCTCCTATGTTACATTAAATAAAGCATTGCTGACGGGTGGAGGGAGGTGATCCTTCCCCTCTTCTCAGCGCTGCTGAGGCCACATCTGGAGCTCTGTGTCCAGCGCTGGGCTTCCCAGTGCAAGAAAGTTGTTGACCTGCTAAGGCAAGTCTAGGAAAGGACCACAGAGCTGGCTTAAGGGACTGCAGCACCTTTCATAGGAGGAAAGGCTGAGAGATATAGGACTGTTCAATCTGGAGAAGAAAAGGTTTGGAGGGACCTTATTAATGTATATAAAATTCCACCTGAAACCAGGAAAACACTTTTTGGCTGTGAAGGTGGTCAAACACCGGAAAAGGTTGCCTACAGAGTTTGTGGAGTCTCCATAAATGCACATATTCCAAAGCGACCTAGACAACGTGCTGAGCAACCTGCTCTAGCTGAACCTGCCTCAGCTGGGGTGCTGAACAAGATGGTTTCTACAGGTCCCTTCCAATCTCAACATTTCCGTGATTCTGTGAGTATAAAGAAGAAAAGTAAGACAGAAAGAATTGAACAACACATCGCCTTGATCACAAATATGGTGGGATCCCATGGAGAGGACCAACACTGGAGCAGGGGAGAAGTGTGAGGAGGAAGAAGCGGCAGAGATGTTCTGTACTGACTGTTAACCCCCTCTTCACCATCCCCTCTGCTCCTCTTGGGACTGGGGTCATTAGATGACTTGGGAGCAATGGAGGAATTTGAGCCTGGGAGATAGTATGAGGAGAAGGGTCTTTAATATTTTTGTCATTGTTTCTCACAATCCAAATATTTTTTAATTGGTAACAAATTAAATTGATCCTCGGCAAGTCAACACGTCTTTGCCCGTGACAGTAATTGGTAACTGATCTCCTTTACTTTATCGTGATCCATGTGCTTTCTGATTTATTTTCTCCCTTTGTCCTGTTGAGTCAGCAGGAGTGAGTGAGCAGCTGGGTGGGTGCCTGGCTGCTGGCCAAGTTTAACCCAGCACAGGACCACATCAGGACGGCTGTGTCCACTGTGGGGCTCCACAGCACAAGGAAGACACTACACAGACTGGAGCGAGTCCTGCAGAGGCCAGAAGGATGGTTGAGTGCTGGAGCACATTATGGACAAGGAGAGGCTGAGAGAGCTGGGTTTTTGAGAAACTTTCAGAATAAAACAGTGGAGCAAGGAAACAAGCCAGTTGGTAGGATCTTGATCAATGGACATTTTCAATATTTGTTGAGACAAGGCATTGAGCACCTGATGTAGCTGGAGCTGTCTAAAAATGGGCTTGGCTGAGAGACCAGCTGTGGCAAGAGCTATGGGACTTGTGTGTAACAAGTGTCATTAGCAAACTGGTTCCCTTTTTATTAATAATGGCAGTGGAGTTGCATGGCACTGAGCCCCAGAGGAGGACAGAGGTGACCATGCAGCAAACGTCTCTCCTCAGGGCTGGGGTGTACGACCAGACACGGAAATGGCTAAAGTGTGGGACTCATCTGGGATAGTTTTCCCCGGACAACTTTCCCAGGCTGTCCTGGGAACATGGCACAGACTGGACCCCTCTCTTTTGCAGATTTGGGGATTCCTTGATTCCTTCACCATGACACCCGATTGTCTACTGTGAGCACCCTGCTGTGTGCGCCCACCCTGCACACTCTCACAGCTTAGCTCTACACTGGTGCTTTCCTCTCCTGGACTCTTTCCAGCCCAGCCAGCCTCTTCCCAGCTCTCACCACCATCCCTGCCCTCACACCAGCCAAGCCCAGCAGAGCAGCCCAACCTGGGCTGGTCCCACAGCAGCGCACTCTGCAAGGTGCTACAGAGATCTGGGCACTCACCCCGTGGCCCCACCCTTCTGAAGGGCACAGCAGCTCTGGAGGGCAGAGAGGGGGGTTCAGTCTTCCGGTCAGCCCCAGGGATAGTGCTGGCCCTGAGAGCATGAGGAAATGGAGGCTAGGCACTCTCTGGCTCTCCTGAATTCATATTGTACGTGATCCCCAGTCCTGACTGAATTTGCCCACTCTGCTGCTCCCACCAGCCCCACTCCCCAGGACAGCACAACAGTCCTCGTGCTGGGGTTCCTCAGGGGGCTCCTGCATCTCTCCAGTCTCCCCATCCCTCTGCCTGCTGAGTCCCCACTGACTCCCATGGCACTGCAGAGTCCTTGTTCATGGGTAAATTGATTTAGTGCTCCACTTTGGTGGACTTAACTGAAGGTGTTCCACCTTCTAACTCTCCATTCATTCCAAACCCAGAGCACGTGATGAGTCCCCAGCCTCTCTGCTCCTCACCCCTCCAAATTAAATTTTGAGAGACTTGTATATGCTATCAGTCCTGTCATACATGAAGAAACCAAAGGAGATAATGGGGAGCTCATGGAGTGTGTCCCCTGCCATTGGACACCAAGAAGAGTGCTTTTAAATCCAGAACATTTGGTCCTGTGGAACTCAATCATGAGCTTAAGTCCCAAACCATTGAGAACAAATGGAGAACAGACTCTTTTAAAGACCAATTCCTCAGCCATTTTCCTGGCAGCAACTTTGGAGGACAAGCCCAGCCTTCAGGCACTGCACCTGGGAGATGCCTTTTTATTCAAGAGCTGCTATTGGGCATCCCACATTTCACACAGTGTTGTGCAAGGGTCAGACACAACAGGATCAAACCTCAGGGCATGGAGTATAAAAACAGAAAATTATCTATAAGCAGGATTATCATAAGAGGGAAAAGCAGACTCCTGGCCTAAGAGAAGCTCTGGGAAATGTGCAGAGAAAGGAAGGCAGGTTATTGTCGGTGAAACAGCATCCCTTGGGCCAGTTTCCATAGGGCATCCTTGAGCTCCTGGTTCCTCATGCTGTAGATGAGAGGGTTCACTGCTGGAGGCACCACCGAGTACAGAAATGACACGACTACGTCCAGGGATGGGGAGGAGATGGAGCGGGGCTTCAGGGAGGCAAATATGCCAGTGCTGACAAACAGGGAGACCACGGCCAGGTGAGGGAGGCACGTGGAAAAGGCTTTGTGCCGTCCCTGCTCGGAGGGGATCCTCAGCACGGTCCTGATGATCTGCACATAGGACAGCACAATGAAAACAAAACATCCAAAGACTAAACAGGCACTAACCACAATAAGCCCAACTTCCCTGAGGTAGGCATCTGAGCAGGAGAGCTTGAGGATCTGGGGGATTTCACAGAAGAACTGGTCCAGGGCATTGCCCTTGCAGCATGGTATGAAAAATGTATTGGCAGTGTGCAGGACAGCATAGAGGACACCACTGCCCCAGACAGCTGCTGCCACGTGGACACAAGCTCTGCTGCCCAGGAGGGTCCCGTAGTGCAGGGGTTTGCAGATGGCCACGTAGCGGTCATAGGCCATGACTGTGAGAAGATAAAAATCTGCTGAAATGAAAAAGACAAACAGAAAGAACTGTGCAGCACATCCTGCATAGGAAATGGCCCTGGTGTCCCACAGGGAATTGGCCATGGCTTTGGGGAGAGTGGTGGAGATGGAGCCCAGGTCGAGGAGGGAGAGGTTGAGCAGGAAGAAGTACATGGGGGTGTGGAGGCAGTGGTCGCAGGCTATGGCGGTGATGATGAGGCCGTTGCCCATGAGGGCAGCCAGGTAGATGCCCAGGAAGAGCCAGAAGGTCAAGAGCTGCAGCTCCCGTGTGTCTGTGAATGCCAGGAGGAGGAACTCATTGATGGAGCTGCAGTTGGACATCTGCCTGTTCTGGGCATGGAAACTGCCAAAAGAGATAAAACAGAAAAATTCAGAGAAGCTTCTCTGAGCAAAATTCCATTCCTTCACTGTGAAATACCTAAGGGTGCTTCTCTTTCCTGGGGGACTGTTGTGCATCTCCGAGGCTTCAGCTCTGGTTTGTGGTGGCTGAGTGTGCTGTGCAGAGCAGTGCCCTCTACCCATGGGCTCCTTAAGGGTCAGCCCTGCTTTACAGCAATGACACATGGAGGCAGCAACACCCAGTGTGTTTGGAGGGAGGGTTCCTGGGGAGGGGATCCCTGGGCTGCACTATAGCAGAGGGTAAAAAGCTCAGAAGGACGCTTTCTTCCACAAAGGAAGGTGGGAGATGAGGTGCAGCACATGTGTCTCGTTACAGTGTGTGTTAGTATTCAGACACCCCCATCCCACCTGGGAAATGTTCTTGGAAAGGGTCAAATTCCCCCGCTGACTGTTGCTCTCAGTGTAAAGCTGCGTCAGTGCTCCCATCCAGGCGGCTGCTCTGTCCATCAGCCTGGTGCCCAGCTGCTCTGTGCTTGCACCGCTCTCCGCTGGAGGAGGACTACACACAGAGGTTGTTCTGAAAAAGCAACTGGACTGGACTGGGAGCAGAGGGGACCAGTTCAAGGTGCAGATTTCCAAACACCTCTCCTTTCCAGCACAGCTTTGCAGAGTAGGATGAAGAGGCCAGGACAAGGATGCTGATCCACATGGGCAGATCAGGTGCTCTCAGACATCACCAAGGTCCTACAGGAGAGCTATGCCCCTCTGGGCTGATGCTCACAGCCCCCCAGCACTCCCTGTCCAGCAGAACCTGGTGTCTTAAGGTGATGTCTGCTAAGGAAGCAGTGTCTCATTGCCCAGCCACTGACTGCAGTGTCTCGAGCCTGGAAAATGAAGAGAGACCTTGGGCACCTTGGTCCCATGGAAACACCTCCAGGGCAGCACCCTCCAGGGCAGCATCAGAGCAGGCACCCAACACCCCCACACCTTGTGCCACACCAGCACTCTTATTGCCAGGGACCCCAAGAGCAGGAAGAAGAGCAGCACAACCAGGGGGAGAAACAAAGACAAACTCTGTGACTCTGCTGCTAAGGGAAGCAAGGAGAGGAGAGGCAGCCGGGCACTCAGGAAAGCCTTCTCCTTCCCCAGCAGAGCACAGCACCTCCCAGCTAGCAAAATCCCAGGGCAGTCGCTCTCAGCCCCTTGGCTCTGCAGAGGGAAGTGGCCACGTGTCAGGAGAGATGCAGCTCTGCTGTGCCAGAGCTCCGGCTGCAGAGGAGGCAACTCCTGCCCTGCACCACACAGCCCTGAGGGCAGAGGCTCTGCTGGGTGGGAGACGAGACCGGGGGTCTTGCTCAGAGGAAGGGGGCTGCGTTGGAGGGCATGACCCGCAGCTTGCCAAATTCTCCCTCCCATGACATTGCTGCTTGCAGTTTCCTATAGCTCTCTGCCCACGTGCCTGCTGCCTGGAGCTATCCCTGCCGGGAAATGTTTCTCTGCCCTCAATTTTTCCCTGTCAGGGATCACAGTCCCCACCACCAACTACTGTCTGCTCAGCCCTGACCTGAAGAAACCTCCCAGTTTCAGGCACTCTCGAGAGGAACTCCCCGTTTGCAGGCAGTAAGGAGCAGGTCAGACAAACCCTGATGAGGACAACAGAGGTGATGCTGGTGCTCTCTGGAGGTAGAGGAGTGGGTGAAAGCAGTTTCCTTGGCTCCTACCAGACCTACTGATCTCCCAGTGCAGCAGCTCAGGACTCTCAGTCCCCCTCTCTAAACGGAGAAACACCTTGTCCTTTTTTCCTGAAACACAGGAAATGGAAAACATAGACTTAGGAAAGCAGTTTACCTTAGAGATATTCCCTGCCTTGAACTTCCTCTGCAAAAGTCCCCTCTGAAATGCCCTGGGCAGCTCTGGCTGCACACCCTGCCTTCACCCCTTCACACTTGTCTAACAGGAGCCCCTGCACTGGCACTCCTCCGCACAGATCTCGGAGGCTGTAGGCTGTGATAGCTTTAGGAGAGCCTTCCAGGAACCGCAGCTGCATTGCCCTGCACCAAGAGACTTACCGTGTCAGGGGCTGTCACGATTCCTTCCCTTTGAGCTCTCCTCTGTCCTCCCACTCCAGACTGCCTTCAGTCTCTCTCTGCCCTACTCCTTTTCCCAGCGCCCTGCTGCGCTTTGCAGAGGAGTTGCCCCTTGGCAGAGCTGTCTCTCTGCAGTGCTGCCTGCTTACCACCAGCTCCCTCCCTCCCAGGAGCCTGTCTCAGCCCAGCAGTACAGGACCTGCCCAAGACCTCATTTCCTCTGCCCCCCACCCCACCCTGCCCTCCCTCCAGGTATCCCTGGGGCTCTCCAGGAACCTACTTGCAAAGACACTCAAGTAATCACCCATGGTGCCTGTCTCACCTCTGCAGAGACGTTTCTTTCCAGCAGTGCCCTTTCTCCTCTCAGAGACACACGTAGGTCTGAGAATCGCCCTTCCTTGTCCCAGCATTAGAGAGGACACCTGGACACTGGCAGGGAGGGATGTCCTTTGCCCATGCGCAGGGAAGGGAATCAGCTGAGTCCATGGAGGCATCTCATCCTGCATTTGCAGTCCTGGGGCTGGAAGGGACCTCAGCTCCCTCCCATGCCTGCCACAAACCCACAGGAGGTGAGATGCCTCCTGCTTCAGTAATGGCACCTGTTAAAAACAGGCACCTGCACCCCTTGTATATGGTCCCATGGTCAGTGATGGAGATGGAGACCAGGAGTTCACACACAAACACCTGGTGTGGGAAACATCTGGGGGCATCATCCTGCAGCCTGGTGAGGAAGCCCGCTGAAATGACGGCAATTGCCACATTTAGGACATCACCACCTGTCCCTACCCACGCTGTTCAGGGCCGCCTCTAGAGGTGTTCAGCTGACCAATGCAGTTATGGGCCAGAGGGAGAGTGAAGTCTTTCTCTTTCTCCCCTCCTTTAGCTGCATTTACTAGCTGTCCGTTGTCTCTAACGAGAGCTGTCTCACACATCCCCACCTAGCCTAACCTAACGCAGGGCAGCTGCTCATTGAATGCCCAAATACAGGCCTGTAGTGCCATGCGAGAGGCCAAGGCTCTCCACCCAAACTGCCTGTGGCTGGCAGGGACAGCACAGGACCTACAGGAAAGCCATGTCCACCCAGAGCGGGTGCGTGACAGACACCCCAGGCGGCATCTCAGATGAATTCGGTGCTTGGGTGAAAGTGACTGATTCCCACCCCTGCCGTGAGGCCAGCTCTGTCCCAGCTCTATCCAGAGATGCAAGGCACTGCATGAATAAGAAGCACATTGCACTGGAATCTGCACTTGTGGGCCTACGTTCTCAGCTTCTTCTGGTTCTCTTCTCCTCCATCCTTGACTTACCCTCTTGAAGATAAGGTCTTCAAAGAGTCCAAGGAATTTAGAGTGTGACTAGATCAGGGGATGTCCACACCAAGGACACTTTCAGCAGCACCTTGTCCTTCCAGGAGATCAGTGCTTCTCTCCACCAAAGGCAGGGCTGCAGAGACCCACCACAGCAATGCCCTCTCCTGCCAGGGCTGCACAGCCCAGCCCTGTTTCTCTCTGACCTTGGGCACAGCAGGGATTGCTCTCTTCTCGAGCCCCTCATTTCTTTCTTACAACAGATCAGGTTGTGAAAACCTGATCTGTTGTATGAAAGACCCTGTGGTCAGGGATGTGAAAACCAGTGTCATCCTTGGCTGTGGTGACCATGAAAGAGGGGGGTCCAGCTCCTGAGCAGAATGAGGAAGGAGAGGAGCGGAGTGCAGGTGTCAGACCTCAGAGGGGAAGACTTGGGCCTATTCAGGGGGGGTTTAGTGGTGATCCCGTGGGCAGCAGTGAAGGGCAGCACAACTCAGTACAGCTTGTCTTTAATGACGGAATTGCCCACGAAGAGCAGTGGTGAGTGCATAGCTCACAAGAGCAGCTTGGGTGAAGAGGGAACTCATGAGGAAGCTCCATGGTTAATGGAAGCATCCAGGAGATGGATGCAGAGACTCACTTCAGGTGGAGGAATTCAGAAATAGGAATGGCTTTAGGAACCCCACAGCTTCCCTAGAGATGACCCTTGCAAGGGAGTCCAAGGGGACCATTAAGGTGCTGCTGCTTCAGTAAGAGTAAAAAAATAAACACGGACAATGCGGGGCCACTTCTGAATTCAGGGAGAGTAGATGCAGAGAGGTCTGACATCCTCTGCGTCCTCTTGGTCTCAGTCTTTCCCAGCAAGGTCTTCAAGGCCTTTGTACCTGGCCGCAGAACCCAAGGACAACAACCAGCAGTGGAAGGGGGCTCGGGTCAGGGGTTACTTGAGCAAACTCAGCCCTGAACAGTCGAGGGCACCAGAGGGGCTGCCTCCACAGGTGATGAGAGAGCAGGCCAGTGTCACAGTGGTGTCACTCATCATCATCTCTGAAAGGTCAGGGAGATCAGGGGAACTTTCTGAAGACTGACGAAAAGCAAATGTTGCGAGCATCTTTCAAGAAGTCCCAGAAGATGAGCTGGGGAACTAAAGGCTGCTTAGCCCCAGTTTGGTTGAGAGTGTGTCCCTTAGCACATCCTCTGGGATCACGAGTTAGGACAGTGCATTCTGCATGGTTGACTAAGTTGATGGGTATAGGAATGATGGGCTGGTTGGGCTTGGAGGGACGTGGTGAACTGGAAACTAAGCAAATAGAAAAACAAAAGAAATATAAAAAAAATAAAGCAAAAGATAGTTATTATTGCACTTTTCATATTTTAAACTTCCTTATGCTCTTATACTCCCTCTTGATTTCTTTCAAAATATTTGTCCTATGGTGGGGCAGGAGGGCCTGTTTGGTTTGCGTTTGGGTTTTTTTCTTTTCTTTTTCTGTTTTTTTTTTTTTTTTAAGAACACTTTTGGCAATCAGGGTGGATTGAGTTGGAGGAGCACCGATGCCTGGTGTCCCCTCCCTCTGCAGTTTCAATGGGAGGGTCCCGGTCTCCCACGGCCCCTTGTGGTCACCACCAGTCCCTGGTGAGTCTGTCAGGCACACCAGGACCTCCTCAAGTGGCACTGGAGGCTTCTGGTCAGGAACTGAGCTCGGCCTGCAAAGATGAGGAAATTTTCTCCACATTTACATAGTACGGGAACATTTTCATCAGCTGAAATGTTGCAATACTTTTAGTAGAGAAATCATGTTTTCCTGTGTTGCCATGATGAAACTTTCCCGGACGGGTGCTGCTCTCAGGAGAAGAAACCTTGATCTTCCCAGCACTTGCTTGACCACTACTCTCTCCACTATGGAGTCTAGAGAATCTCACGAATCTTTTAGGTATTTCCACATGTCCTGATTAAACTGAGCATTTCTCCCGTCATCTTCTCAGCAGACTCTCGGCACATATGCATTTTCCAGTGTCCTTCCAGTTTCCTCCTCCCGTTACTCTCCATTCACTCAGACCCCTCCCACGTTCCCGGGTGCTGCTTTGAGCTTCAGGCAGTTTCAAGCTGCTGCTCCTGTTGCCTGACCGTCTCTTTGGCCAACTCCTTCACCGCCTTTCTCTCTGTCCTTTCCTACTAACCTCAGGGAAGATTTTCCACTCAAAAGTAGAAGTGGAATTGAATGGAGGCAACTTGAACTTGATAGACAGCTGAGGAATGTCATTTATTCTTTCCCGAACTACTCTTTTCCCTTTTAGTTGTGTTTTTGTTTTTGTTAATGAAGAGAAATGCTGTGGCTGTCTGCAGACACTTCTCCAAACAAAGCAGATGGGAATCGATGCTGAGACATTCAGCTCCAAACGGAGTGGGAAAAGCTTCGATTTTAACATGAGTGATGTAAGTCTGAGGTGAGCGGGCAGAGAAATGGCAGAGTGGGGGGTGATGGGGGTGGTGGGATGAAGAGTGTCTCTGCAGCATCTGCCAGAAAGGGTCTTGCTTGTCCGACGTATTCATACTTCATCATGAGAGACTCTGGATCAATATGAAGTGGAGATTGGTGATATTGTTTATTCTGTCAGCAGGAAAATAAAAGACAAGTGGGAAAAGCATAACCCTTTTTCAAGTGTTATTTCATCTTCAAATCTTGTCTTTTAGACTCTACTCCTGACATCTCTCTCATGAATCGCAGAAGAATGGAGGAATTAAAGGAAGCTGTAGAGAGCCATGGCGTGTTCAGGCATTTGCATTTCCCTGAGCCCTCTGGTGCCAAGTTCCTGAACTGCAGGTACCGAAGGAAGATTGAACAAGCTGCTGAAGAAGTGTTTAAAATTTGATTAAAATCGCCAAGGTTCTGAGGGTGTCAGTGGCCCCCTGAGGGCCATCACCGATGAAGCCATGAAGGGAAGCACGGGCGGCGGTACGCCTCCCTGGGGGCTGCCTTGGACTGCAAAGGGGTCAGCACTGGTTACAGGTGACAAAGGCACCGTGCAGGTGGCTCTGATGCCACTTTGTCACGGTTGAGCCCCAGTCGGCAGCTAAGCACCACCCAGCCGCTCGCTCACCCTCCCTCCCCGGTGGGATGGGGGAGAGAATCGGAAGGGCAAAACGAGGAAAACTCGTGGGTCGAGACAAGCGCAGTTCAATAATTGGGAAAAAGAAAAAAATATATATTAATAATAATAATAAATTGTAATGAAAAGGCAAACATCAAAAGAGAGAGAGGAACAGAACCCAGGGGAAAAAAATAATAAGTGATGCAACCGCTCACCACCCACCGACTGACGCCCAGCCAGTCCTGAGCAGCGATCGCCACTCCCCGGCCAACGCCCCCCAGTTTCTATACTGAGCATGACGTCATATGGTATGGAATAGCCCTTTGGTCAGTTTGGATCAACTGTCCTGGCTGTGCCCCCTCCCAGTTTCTTGTGCACCCAGCAGAGCATGGGGAGCTGAAAAGTCCTTGACCAGTGTAAACACCGCTTAGCAACACCTAAAACATCAGCGTGTTATCAACATTATTCTCATACTAAAATCCAAAATACAGCACTACAGGAGCTACTAGGAAGAAGATTAACTCTATCCCAGCCAAAACCAGGACATACGTGAGCCCTTGGTGTGTCTCATCAAGAAGGACGGGCAAGCTCCCATCCCTGGGACGTGGAAGGGAGATCCTGCTCCTCATGCGTTGCTCAGGGCTCTTCATGGAGCAGTGCGATGTGGGGGTGTGCGATGACAAGAGCAGGACGACCCTCGGACTGGCTGAACTCTGTGGGGGATGAGGAGGCAACCAGGCCATGCGGCTGTAAGACCATGGTGTCCCCTCATGGCTCTTGGTGGCAGTGACAGCATTGAGAGCTGAGAGGACAGAGATCTTGGTTGTGGTGGGGAAGTCCCAGCCCCACCAAGGCCCTCCCTCATCCCCACCACAGGCTGGCCCATGCTCTCCCACGCCTGCGGCAGTTCTCCTGCAGACTTTGGCCACCCTGCTGCTTCCCCACCTCGCTCTGACCCTGGGATTTCCCAGGCTTTATGAATCTCTTTTTGCCCTCCCTGCCTTTTCCTTCTAACACAAAGCTGTGGTTTGCTGGGGATTTGCCAAACCTCTGAAGCCCTGAGCAACACGTCCAGCTTCTTTCAAAGCTACTGCTCCTCAATCACCTAAGATATCCCCGCACCATACTTTCTTATCATCGAATCACGGAATCTTAGACTCCTAGAATGGTTTGGGATTGGAAGGGACCTTTAAAGGTCCTCTAGTCCAACCCCTCCTGCAGTGAGCAGGGACACCTTCAGGTAGATCAGGTTGCTCAGAGCCCCGTCCAGCCTGACCTTGAGTGTTTCCAGGGATAGAGGATCTGCCACCTCTCTGGGCAACCTGGTTCATTGTTTCACCACCCTCATGGTAAAAAAATATCTTCCTTATATCCAGTCTGAATCTGCCCTCTTTAGCTGAAAACCATTACCCCTTGTCCTATCGCCACAGGCCCTGCTAAAAAGTCTGTCCCAATCTTTCTTATAAGCCCCCATCTGAGTACTGAAATGCTGCAAGGAGGTCTCCCCGCAGCCTTTTCTCCACCAGGCTGAACAACCCCAACTCTCTCAGCCTTTCCTCATAGCAGAGGTGTTCAAGCCCTCTGATCGTTTCTGTGGCCATCCTCCGGACCCGCTCCAACAGGTCCATGTCTTTCCTGTGCTGAGGGCTCCAGAGCTGGACGCAGTACTCCAGTTCGGGTCTCACCGGAGCAGAGTAGAGGGGCAGAATCACCTCCCTCAACCTGCTGGCCACGCTTCTTTTGATGCAGCCTAGGATATGGTTGGCCTTCTGGGCTGCGCGAGCACATTGCTGGCTCATGTCCAGCTTTTCATCCACCGGTACCCCCAAGTCCTTCTCTGAAGGGCAGTTTTCAATCCCTTCATCCCCCATCCTGTACGGAGAGTGGGGGTTGCCCAGGCCCAGGTGCAGGACCCTCATGAGGTTCACCTGGGCCCACTTCTCAAGCTTGTCCATGTCCCTCTGGATGGCATCCCACCCCACAGGCATGTCAACCACACCACTCAGCTTGGTATCAGGTGCAAACTTGCTGAGGGTGCACTCAATCCCACTGTCTATGTCATTGATGAAGATATTAAACAGTAGTGGTCCCAATACGGACCCCTGAGGGACACCACTTGTCATCGGTCTCCGTCTGGACATTGAGCTGTTGACCACTATGCTCTGGACGTGACCATCCAACCAATTCCTCACCCACCGAACAGTCCACCCATCAAATCCATTTGTCGGTGTCTACAGAATGCCTTGAATGTCGATTTAAGTAGACGACTGTGGCTGAGCCATAGAAGAGCGTCACCACCCCGAGGTGTGAAGAGCAGGTGGAAAAGGCTTTGTGTCTGCCCTTAACTGAAGGTATTTTCAGAACTGGCCTGATACTTTTAATGTAAGAAAGAACTATTAAGGAGAAAGGAAGGATTGCAAATAGCAGGATGATGGTGTACAGCATCACTTGGTTCCAGAAAGTGTCTGCACAGGCCAGTTCCAGCAGAGGGGGGACATCACAGAAAAAGTGATGAAGGTCATGGGATGCACAGAAGGGCAAAGTGAACACCTGGTCGGTCTGTCCTACTTGCACTTGCACTGCTACGTGGGGTACGTGGTACCCCACGACCCCACCACCAGGCTGATGCAGAGACCCCTGCTCATGATGAGGGTATAGTGCAGGAGGGCACATATGGCTTTGTAGCGGTCATAGGCCATAGGTCATAGGCCAGGGCAGCCAGGAGAAGGCATTTGATGCTGCCCAACAAAACCAGGAGATCCTGCCATCTTGCATCAGGAAACCCACCAGCTTTTTTGGAAGAGTGACTGACGCATAGCAGATCTCCAGCAAGGACAAGCTCCGCAGGAAGAAATCCATGGGGCCGTGGAGGCTTGAGTCCACTGTGGTGAGTGCAATCAGGCTGTTCCCTGTGAGGACCACGAGGTAGATGAGCAGGAATACTGGAGAGCACAGGCCCTGCAGGCTGGAGGGGTCAGAAAAAGTCCCAGAAGAATGAATCCCGATCCAACGGTGTGATTCTCCACGCCTTTTCTTCGGGGCATTTTCCCTATACAGAACGATCCACACAACAGGCTCTTAGAGGATGCTGATGGCCCATCCACCATCACACACGCTTCAAGCCTAGAGAAAGACTACTAACATCAGCATAAACATGATTGCAGGAGTAGGCGAGCTTGACCTGCAGACCATTCATCTGCATGACTCTTTGGAAATCTAACATGGGTTGCTTGCTGCAGCGAGGTTTGTAAAGAGAGGGAAGAACAGAATCCTTGAGCCTGAATGACTGGGGTTTGTCATGTAGATAAAAGAAACTTGACTTCCTTTTTTAGAGGTGATTTGACTGAATAGAATCCCTGGGGATAGACGAGAAAAAAGGAAGAAAAGGGATAAATAGTAGCCCCTTTAAGAACAGCCTTGCTTATGTTCTTTGTCCAGATCTTGTAAGACCTGCATTTAATGTAAGACCATGAAGAAGAAATAGGTTGAAAAGGAGGGAAGGGATGAAAAAGGGGAAGACAAAGCAAGGCGAGGTTAGGCAAGGAGAGGCAATCAAAACAAAGCAAGGCAAGGCATGACTTGATTCTGAGGCCTTAGTGAGAGAGATTAATCCCAGCTCTCCTCACATGTAAGAGCTCATCCCCTGACGCTGTGTCCACACACAAAGATCCAGGAGAATATCTTCGATCCGAATCATTCATTTTTACATCATGATGAAGGGTGAATCCCATCAGAAGTAACACATCTGCCGATGAAACCACTGACACTGATGCATCCATGGGACATTTGAACTGCTTCCCAGTACCCTGCAAGCCCTCGCAGGAGCAGAGCAATGCTCTGGCTGCCTGGGGAATGGAGCCTTCCCTTTGCATTTCCCACCTTCCAGAGCATAAAGGCTTCTTGCTGGGCACACCTGAAGCATGTGAGCTACAAGCAAGCAGCACTGCAGTAGCAGGTTGCTTCTGATGAAGAAGAGACTCAGCTGAAAGATGTTTAAGAACCTCAGTTTGACATGGGGAAGGACTATCCTCTTCCAGGCAGAGGGCTGAGGATGCTGACTGTGTCTCTCCAGCTCTCGCTAACTCCCTTTGAGAAGTCTTCTTAAACTCTGATGTCTTAATGATGAGACCAGCAGGTCAGAAAACATGGGACAAAAGCATTTTGATTAGCCAAGTGAAAAACGCAGGGCAGTTTCCTCAAGAGAAAAATCTGAATTCACAAAAGCATGTCACCCTGTGAAAGTGTGCACCCCCCCGCCCCCCAGCCTGCCCTTTGTCTCCCGTAACCCTGCTCAAGCGATAAGCACCAGTGGCAGTTGCAATGGATGCGTCTGGTCGTGATGGCATCTGGCTCAAAGTGGACTCGGGAGACAGACAACACAATAGCCAAGGGCTATAGCCAAGGTTGGTAGGCAAATACGACTATGAGTCAATCATCTTAGCCCCATAAATATGGAGCAGCCCAAGAGCCCTTGGAGCTCTCCTGCACAACAGCAGGCTCCATGCCCAGATCTCCCCTTGAGCAGAGACGCCTCTCAAGGTTACTCCTCAGGAGGTTGAGAGATTCCTTGCTGCAACAGATCCTCGGGAAGTGACTAATAGCATGCTAAACTTTGCAATCTTAGCTAAGTGATATAAAGTACTGACTGTGCACATCTAATCCTTTAGACAGAAACCATTGACCAAGTCTGGGACTACGACTGGATCCAGCCGTACCTAGATCCTCTCTGAGGAGGAGTTTAGAAATAAAGGGGGTCATTTCTGAACCTCATGACTCAATGGGAGGGTCTCCCTGACACTTTTGTCCTGTCTTCTATGCAGTAAATACTCAAGTGTACCTTGCCATCGAATGTTGTGAAACCACTGTCGCCTTTACCATTGAACCTTGTTAACTCACTGTTTTATATCAAGAAAGTATATTTTTGCTTCTCTCTTAAGATTGAAGTGCATGACTCCATGTGCAACTATTGCTGGCAGATGGAGGGAGGTAATCCTTCACCTCCTGCCAGCACTGGCGAGGCCACACCTGGAGTGCTGTGTCCAGGGCTGGGCTTCCCAGTGCAGCAAAGTGGTTGATCTACTAAAGCAAGTCCAGCAAAGGGCCACAAAGCTGGCTTAAGGGACTGCAGCATCTCTCATAGGAGGAAAGGCTGAGAGATGTGGGACTCTTCAGTCTGCAAAAAAAAGAAGGCTTGGAGGCATCTTATTGATGCATATACAATTCCATCTGAACCCAAGAAAAGACTTTTTGACTGTGAAGCACTGAAACAGGTTGCCCAGAGAGGTTGTGGAGTGTCCATCCCTGGAGACATTCCAAACCCACCTAGACAACGTCCTGAGCAAGCTGCTCTAGCTGACCCTGCCTCAGCTGGGGGTTGAAGCAGATGATCTCCAGAGGCCCCCTCCAGTCTCAACCGTTCTGTTATTCTGTGAGTGTAAAGGAGAAAAGTAAGACAGAAAGAAGTGAACAACACATCGCCTTGTACTGCAAATATGGTGGGATCCCATGGGGAGTACCCAAGCTGGAGCAGGGGAGAAGTGTGAGGAGGAAAGAGTGGCAGAGCTGTTCTTTAGTGACTGTTAAGCCCCTCTTCACCATCTCCCCTGCTCTTCTTGGGGCTGGGGTCATTAGGTGAATTGGGAGCAATGGAGTAATTTGAGCCTGAGTGAAAGTGTGAGGAGAATGGTCTTTAATATTTTTGTCATTGTTTCTCACAATCCAAATCTTTTTGATTTGGCAATAAACTAAACTCATCCTCGGCAAGTCAACACGTCTTTGCCAGTGACAGTAACTGGTAACTGATCTCCTTTACTTTATCTTGACCCATGAGCTTTTCCGATTTATTTTCTCCCTTTGTCCTGTTGAGGTTGTCTGACAGCCGGGTGTCTGGCTGGCTGCTGGCCAAGGTTAATCCATCACAGGACGGCATCTGGACTGCTTCATCCACTTTGGAGCTCCCCAGCACAAGAAAGACCCTGACAGACTGGAGCAAGTCCTGCAGAGGCCAGAAGGACAGTGGAGATCTGGAGCACATTATGGACAAGGAGATGCTGAGAGGGATGCATTTTTGAGAAATTCCTCAGAATAAAAACTGGAGCAAGGACCCAGGCCAGTTGCTGCAATCTCAATCAATGGACTTTTTCAATATTTGTTGAGAAATCCATAAGCACCTGATGTAGCTGGAGGTGTCTGAGAAAAGGCTTGGCTGAGAGACCAGCAGTGGCAAGAGTTATGGGACTTGTGTGTAATAAATGTCAGTAGCAAACTGGTTCCCTTTTTATTAATACTGGTGGTGCAGTTGGGTATCACTGAGCCCAGGAGGAGGACAGAGGTGACCATGCAGCTGAAGTCCCTCCTAAGGCCTGGGGTATATGACCAGACATGGAAATGGCCGGTGTGTGGGACTCATCTGGGATAGTGTTCCGAGGGGAACTTCCCTGAGGTGTCCAGGGAACATGGCACAGACTGGGCCCCCCTCTTTGGCACCTTTGGTGCCTTGCTTCCTTCACCATGACACCTGACTCTGCACTGTGAGCACCCTGCTGGGTGCCCCCACCCTGCACACTCTCACAGCTTAGCTCTACATTGGCCTTTTTTTCCTCTCCTGGGCTCCTTTGAGCCCAGCCCAGCCTCTCCCCAGATCTTCCCACCTCCCCTGCCCTCTACAACAGCCCAGCCCAGCCCAGTCCAGCCCACTGGGGCAGCTCCGTGTAGGCTGGCCGCACGGCAAGTGCTACCGCAGGGTGCTGCAGAGCTCTGGCCCTTCAACCACAGCCCCACCCCCTCTGAAGGGCACAGCATCTCCTGGGAGGCAGAGAAGGGTCTCATCCTGCCCATCAGCCCCAGGGATGCTGCTTGCAATGACGACACAAGCAAACAGAGGCCAGTCACTCCCAGGCTGTCCTGCAGCCATATTGTAGCTGATCCTCAATGCCAACTGCATTTGACCTCTTCTCTACCCCCACCAGCCCCACTACCCAGGACAGCACGAGAGCCCTGGGCCTCCTCATGAAGCTTCCGCATCTCTCCAGTCTCCCTCCCCTGTGCATGCTGGGTCCCCACTGACTCCCACGGAACTGCAGAGTCCTTCTTTTCGGATACATCAATTCAGTGGTTACTTTTGGGGAACTTCACCTTTGAGGGTGTTTCAGCTTCTGAGTCTTCAGTCACTCGCAGCCCTGGGCACATTGCGAGTCCCCATCCTCTCCTGAACCCTCCAAATTCATTTTTGAGACAGACTCCTATATGCCATCAGTCCTGTCCTATGTGAAGCAGCCTGAGGAGGTAATTGGGAGCCCATGCACCATCTCCACTGCCACTGGACATCAACAAGAGAGCTTGTAAAACCAGAACTTTCAGTCCAATGGAACCCAATGGTACCATGAGCTTAACCCCAATCACAGGGAGAACACAAGGAAAAAAACCTCCTTAAGACACCAATTCCTTGGACATTTTGTTGGCAGCACCTTTGGAGGAAGTGCCCGGCCTTCAAGCACTGCACATGGGAGATGCCTTTTTCTTGAAGATGCCTTTTTATTGCATTTGGACAGGCCACATCTGACATGGCGTTGTGCCAGGGTTAGACTCAACTAGATCAAACCTCAAGACAGAGAGGATAAGCCCAGCAAATTATCTTTAAGTAGGATGATCACAAGGGAAAAAAAGAAGACTCGTGGCCTAAGACACTCTGGGAAATGTGCAGAGAAAGAGAAGCAAGTTATTGTTGTTGAAACATCACCCCTTGGGCCAGTTTCCATAGGGCATCCTTGAGCTCCTGGTTCCTCATGCTGTAGATGAGGGGGTTCACTGCTGGAGGCACCACCGAGTACAGAAATGACACCACCAGGTCCAGGGATGGGGAGGAGATGGAGGAGGGCTTCAGGTAGGCAAAGATGCCAGTGCTGACATACAGGGAGACCACAGCCAGGTGAGGGAGGCACGTGGAAAAGGCTTTGTGCCGTCCCTGCTCAGAGGGGATCCTCAGCACAGCCCTGAAGATCTGCACATAGGACAGCACAATGAAAACAAAACACCCAAAGCCTAAACAGGCACTAACCACAAGAAGCCCAGCTTCCCTGATATAGGAGTCTGAGCAGGAGAGCTTGAGGATATGGGGAACTTCACAGAAGAACTGGTCCAGATCCCTGCCCTTGCAAAGAGGGACTGAAAATGTATTCGCAGTGTGCAGCACAGCATAAAGGACACCACAGCCCCAGACAGCTGCTGCCATGTGGACACAAGCTCTGCTGCCCAGGAGGGTCCCGTAGTGCAGGGGTTTGCAGATGGCCATATAGCGGTCATAGGCCATGACAGTGAGAAGAAAATACTCAGCTGACATCAAAAAGGAAAAGAAAAAGAGTTGGACCACACACCCTTGGTAGGAGATGGCCCTGGTGTCCCACAGGCAATTGGCCATGGCTTTGGGGAGAGTGGTGGAGATGCAGCCCAAGTCGAGGAGGGAGAGGTTGAGCAGGAAGAAGTACATGGGGGTGTGGAGGCGGTGGTCGCAGGCTATGGCTGTGATGATGAGGCCATTGCCCAGGAGGGCAGCCAGGTAGATGCCCAGGAAGAGCCAGAAGTTCAAGAGCTGCAACTCCCACGTGTCTGCAAATGCCAGGAGAAGGAACTGGGTGATGGAGCTGCTGTTGGACATCTCATCCCTGTGTTCATGAGGTACTGCCAAAGGAGGAAATCACATTCACAAGTTAGGACTGCTCTGACAAACTAGCTTTCCATTCCCTCCCCCACCAAACACAGATTGTCTCTCCCCTTCCTTTCAGGACCTTCATACATCTCCCTGGCTGGCATTCTGGTTTGCGCTGGCCAAATGTGCCATTAGGAGCAGGGCTCTGCCCACGTGCTCCCAAGCAGTCATCCCTGCTGTATAGCTGCAGGCACCTGGGAAAGGGGGTGACAGCTCCTGAAATTCACTGTTTCCCTCAGATGTTAGCCACTCAAATGAAGAGGAGCTGCTCAGCATCTTCCAGCAGGGCAACCCCAGGGAAACTCCTGGATGTGCTAAAACTGTTGTGACCTGAGCAGAGACAGCTCCCACCTCAGCCCCACACACTGCACTGTCCACAGACCCACAGGTTCACACAGGCTGATGGGCTTTGCTCCCGTGGACACAACTGCATGGCAAGACCTGCAGCACTGGTGCGTGAGCTGCACCTGAACCCCCCTTGCTTCAGAGAGTGTGAGGGGCAGAACAAAGGCAGCATGGACAGGAGGGAAAGATGGAGAAATGCCCCAGTGCTGCTGCTGAGGGAGAACAGGGACAGACAAGCAGAAGTCACAGAACTTGTGAGTTTCTCCTTCTTAGGATTTAGCTGCTAAGGATGTGACTCAACCAAAGTCCCTACAGCCTGGAGGGCAGAAGCTCTACTGGGTGGAAGAGGAGACCAGGGGCTGCTCTGGGGAAGCATCTGCACTGCAAAGGATGGCAGGGAGGCTCCCCAATTCCCTTCACACAGCACTTCTGGTCGCAGTTCTGCCTCAGCCCCTACCCATGTCTCTGCTGCCTGGAGCTGTCCCTGCCAGGAGCTGTTTCCCCGTCCCCACGCCTCCTCCCTGCCACTGCTCGTCCCACCTGAGGAGTGATCACCTCTGCCCTGCAGACACCTCCCAGCAGCAGGGCACTGCCCAGGGGCATCTCTGGGTCTGCAGGCTCTGATGGGATCATCAGCTCAACCCTGAGGAGGCTGGAAAGGTGATGCTGGGGCTGTCTGCAAGCCATGGGGGTCTTCATTTTTATACACTCAAATGTATTCACCTCTAAGGGAAAAAAGATTTGGAGTTGAAGTGTCTCCTCCACAACCAAGAGAGGACTTTTCATGTCCAATTCCCCACCCAGACAAACAAGAGTAGGAGACTGAAAGCACAGGCTCCTTCCCCTACAGACGGCCCTGCCTTGATGGGCTTCTATAAAAGCTGCTTCTGCCAATATCCTGTGGAGATCTGGAGCTGTGAGCAGCCCTGACCCGTGCAGCACTCTCTCGACAGCAGAAGGACCCTGCCCTGCCAAAGGTTCTTTTTTCCACCCCCAGCTTCTTTCCGCAGCGCTGTGGGGAGCTCCCCAAGCAGGCTGAGCACTGACCCTGGCAGGTGGCAGAGCCCCTGCCCTGGCACACAGCCCCCTGGGGCACAGGGACCCTGCTCTGAAGGACAGCCCTGGGCACCCCTGCCTGCACACACGGCTGCACACCCCTGCAGCCGTCCCTGGGAGAAGGCAGCCATCATGCCCTGCCCCTCTGACAGTGCAGCAGGGAAACCCTGCTCTGCAACACCTCCTTCTCCTCTACACTGGAGAAACGGTGAGAGTCCTCTTGAAAGATCTCACAGTTTGTGGGATGTGCCAGCTTTAGGAGATCTTTCCAGGAACTGCAGCTCCGTTGCCCTGCACCCAGACACTTACCATGTCAAGGGCTGTGAAGTTTTCTCCACCAGTGAGATGTCCTCTGTCCTCCCACTCCTGACTGTCTTTAACCCCTCTGCCTCGCTCCTCTCCCCTCAGCACCTGCAGGCAGTGCCCCCAGCCCTGCTGCTCTTTGCAGAGGAGCTGCTCCTGGGCAGAGCTCGCTCTCTGCAGCGCTGCCCGCTTGCCATGAGCTCCCTCCATGCCAGGAGCCCAGCCCAGCCCAGCAGCAGAGGATCAGCCCAAGGCATCTCTTTCTCTGCTCCCTCTGGGCTCCCTCCAGGTGTCCCTGGGGCTGCAGGGGAACCTGCTGTGAAACAGGCTGAAGGAACCACTGATGTTCCCTCCCTCAGCTGGCGAGAGACACTGATTTCTAGCAGTGTCATTTCACCTCTCAGGGACAGAGGTAGCTCCTATAATCACCTTTTCTTGTCCATCATTAGGGAGGACACCCCGACACTGACAGGGAGGAATCTTCTTTAGCCCCAATGCTGAGGGAAAGGATGCCGCTGGGTCAGTCGAGGCATCTTACCCTGGGTTTCTATTTGGGCTGGAAGGTGACTCAACTCCCTCTCATGCCTGCCACAAACCCACAGGAGGTGGGATTCCTCTTGCCTCAGTTCAGATGTGCACAGAATAGCCACCTGCATGGGAGCTCCTTGTCTCAGCTCCCATGCTACTTAATTGAGATGGAAGGCAGGAGTGAGCTGTTCAGAGCCAAACACCTGGTGACATGTGAGGGCTCTGAACCATGTGAGGTGGTTGAAGGTATCTGCAGGTACCTGCAAACTCAAATGGAGCAGTTCATAGAGACAGCGCAACACCCCGGGGCATCCTCTTGGAAGCAGCTGGGCATTTCCTTTGGTCAACTAAATGACAATGACAATGACAATGACAATGACAATGACAATGACAATGACAATGACAATGACAGCTGTTGCCCAAATTAAGGGCAATGGAACATGTCCCTACTCATTCCATTCAGGGCGGCCTATAGCGTTATTCATCTGACAGTATGGAGTCATGTGCCATAGGGAGAGCTCAGTCTCCCTCCATCACCTGCATTTACTAGATCTCCACTGACTACCTTGGCAGGTGGTTCATGTTCATCCCCAGGCTGCATGACACAATTCAGGGCAGATGTTCAATTTAATGTTCAAATCCAGGGCCATAGAGCCACATGAGGTGCGAGGGCTGTCGGGAACAGCACAGGACATACAGCAAAGCAGTTGCCATTCAGGGTGGGTGCATGACAGACACCCCAGATGGCATCGCAGAGAAGGAGATTTGGTGCCTGTGTGCCGCTGACTGATGCCTTCAGTCAGAGGCATCAGCCATCAGATGCCATCAGAGAGGCAAGGTCTTTCCCTTCTCTACCCACTAGCTGCAGGCATTGCGTGAACATTTGGGTTGCTGAGGGTTTCTTTTCCACTCTTCCCAGGGACAGGACTGTGTCCGTGAGACTCGTGTAGCAAAGCACCTGGTCTCTTACAGGTTCATTTCCAAGGAATCTTATCTGCCCCCCAGGATACAGCCACAGGCTGACTCCAAACTAGTGCTCCTTGTCCCTCACTTTCGTTCCCTGGTGAAAGGCGGCCACTCTGCAGGCAGACAACTGCAGGCGTGTGCTGGTTTTGGCTGGGATAGAGTTAATTTTCTTGATAGTGGCTGGTATGGGGCTATGGTTTGGATTTGTGCTGAAAACAGTGTTGATAACACACTGATGTTGTAGTTGTTGCTGCTCTGGTCAAGGACTTTTCAGCTTCCCATGCTCTGCCAGGTGCACAAGAAGTTGGGGGGGACACAGCCAAGACAGCTGATCCAAACTGACCAAAGGGCTATTCCAGACCATATGACGTCATGCTCAGTATATAAAGCTGGGGAAGAAGAAGGAAGGGGGGGATGTTCAGAGTGATGGCATTTGTCTTCCCAAGTAACCATTACGCGTGATGGAGCCCTGCTTTCCTGGAGATGGCTGAACACCTGCCTGCCCATGGGAAGTAGTGCATGAATTCCTTGCTTTGCTTTGCTTGCGTGCATGGCTTTTGCTTTACTTATTAAGCTGTCTTTAGCTCAACCCACGAGTTTTCTCACTTTTACTCTTCTGATTCTCTCCCCCATCCCACTAGGGGAGAGGGAGCGAGCGACTGTGTGGTGCGTAGTTGCTGGCTGGGGTTAAACCTCGACAAGGCGGCTCTCTCCCTTTGCTACAGGCTGTGCTGCCTGCGTCCTTGGATGGCTCCCTGGCCCAAAAGGTGCCAGCCCAAGTGCCAGGGGCTCCCTGGACCTGCGACACTTGCACTCTCCCCAGTCCCAGCAGGGCCTTGCTGCTCTGAGTGGTGTGGGCAGCCACGGGGCGCTCAGGAGGGGCAGCTGCACACCCCGCAGCACTGCCCGGGCCACGGCAGGAGCACCGGGGCTCCAGCGCCATTTCCCTGGGACCAGCCACCGGCCGAGCGCTGGATTGAATTGTCACACCGCAGCCTCGCCTTCCAGGACAAAGTCAGCTTTGCTTCCAAGCCTCCTCTAGCACCGCTCCTCCAGCTGGCCTCTGCCATTCAGAGGTGCAAAGTTACCTCACTGCTGAGCTCATGACGGGGTCAGGCCTCGGGAGCTGCCAGCCTGCCAAGCCTCACTTGCGCTTCCGCTGCCTTGACCCCGTGCCCCTGCTGGCCCCGCCCCTGGAGAGGAGGCCACGCCCCCTGCCCAGCAGAAGCTGCAGCCACGGTCCCACCTCGGGGTTACCAATGGGAACAACCGCCCCGGAACCACCATCCCCACACCGCCCTGGTACCAGCCCCCTGGTACCGCCATCTCTACCCCATCCTGCTGCTGACAGCCCCACCACCAGCGTCCCCAGCGCCAACTGGCACAGGCGTCCCCAGGAGCAGCATCCCCCCACCACGCTGCTACCATCACCCCCAGTACCCGCATCCACCACCCCACTATGAGCAACCCTCACAAGTACCTCTCGGGGACCCGCACAAAGGGAAACCCCCGGGGCTCCGTTATGAAAATCTCATTTCCTAATTATAGCACCAATTAGTCTTGAGAGTATGAAATTGGATCAGGTTCCTTAAGTTGGACAGTTTGATAGACATGTCGTTGACATTGTGTACTGCACAGTCATGGTTCAGTCAGCATGACTAAAGGACCCCAGCTCATTGCAAGGAGGAGATTGACAGCCCCCACCCTGAAGAAGAAAGGATACCCCTGGAGTACCCAGATCACGACAGCATCCCAGCCCCTCCAACACCTCTGTGAAACCCTCCCCTTATCTGGCATCAGAGAGAAGGAACTGCAGCAAGACCAACTCCAGGGACATCTAGATCAACAAAGAAGCAAAGGCATGACACCACCATAGAATTAGAGTTGCTTTGCAAACCAGCAGCCTCTATGTGTGTGTTAAGTAGCGATTGGTCAAATCACATTGGACCTGAACGCTTGAAAGGCATAAGAACCATATGTAAAACCGCATTTGGGGTGCCCCAGTTTGAATGGGACAGCTCACGCGTACACGAATGCACGAATTCCTCTTGCAATGCCACACTTTGCGGCCCAGCCTCTCTCCTCAGTGGGCATGGGTCAGTTGCCATATTTTGGTGACTGCTCCGCATCATGGCCGCATGGCACCAGTACTGGCACCAGTTTCACCACAGTTGGGAGCAGCAGTTGCCCCCCAGGGCACAGAAGGGAGGACAAAAACAATCCCAAAATGCCCCAACCCTCCCATCCCCACCATTGGGGCACTATGGGGCAGCACACACGTGCTGGCATCGCAGTGCCACCAGTGCTGGCACCATCCCTACCCCTTGGACAGGAAATTCACCTCCCCCAAAAAATCATGCTTGGGATGGGAGACCATTGGGATAGGAAACCATCATCGGGATGGGAAATCATCCTTGGCATGGGAAACCATTGTGGGGATGGGAAATCAGCATTGAGGACAGGAAAGCATCAGCAGGATAGGAAATCATTGAGATGGGAAGTTGTTGTGGTATGAAAATCCAAACCATTGCAAGGCTGGCGGAAGCAGGCGCTGGCGGAATGATCGCCATGGGGACGGATCCCCCAGAATGCTGGTTGCTCCCAACAAACCCCGCCATGGGCAGGTACAACAGCAGGCTCCTGCTCCTCCTGGTGCTCCTGCCCTCCAGGTAACCCCCCCCAGTCGGCCTTGCCCACCAATATCTCACCCTGTCGCCCCTCTTTCCTGTGCAACAGGGCTGCCGAGTCCTTTATTCTCAGATTTCCATGTATAATACGTCACTGTGCTCTGATGAGGCAAAAACTTAAATGCCTCTATGCAAACGCACGTAGCATTGGGAATAAACAAGAGGAGTTAGAGAGGTGCACACACCTGTAGGGCTATGACCTTACTGGCATCACAGAGACGCGGTGGGATGGCTCCTATGACTGGAGTGTTGGAATGGAAGGACAGTCAGGGGAGACGAGGAGGGGGTGTCACCCCCTATGTCAATGACCAGCTGGAGTACACGGAGGTCATGGTTAGGGCTGTTCCAATCCTCCTGGATTTGACTGGATTTGCAAGGGACCTCAGGGATGTTGCAATATCATCACCCTCATGCCATGGCTTTCTGCGTGTGTCACTCTCATGTGGCATCCTGTTGCAATGCACAGCTTTTGCAGGCTGTGAGGAGGGCCCATTCTGTCTTAACAAGCAGTCGTCCACAATGAAACGCTGCACTTCAAGGATTTCAGGCCCTAGTGGCAACATGACCCCACTGTGAGGGTCTGGCTCTAGAGTTTCCATGCGTGGTGCTAACCCACATGCAGATGAGGAATTAAGGCCTGCAAGAATTATAGTAGCTATCACCAGAAATGACAGGTTGATGATGGAACTGTTCAAGTTGGAAGGGAGCTTGAGAGGTCTTTAGACCAACCTCCTGCTCACAACAGGGTCAACACTGAATTCACCCCAAGTTCCTCAGGACTTTGTCTAACAGAGCCCTGAAAACCTCTTCTGGGGACTTTGTCGGACATCCTTGGTGAACTTGAATCTTGATCCAGGGAGCCCTCTGAGGAAGCTCAAGGTGCCTGTTGCTGTCAGGTAAGGGTAGTCAGAGGAGACCTTGGCTTCTGGCAAGCTGCTGGCAAGTTCTAGCAGCTTCTAAGGAGCTTTGTCAGCTGTCCTTGATCAACGGCTGCATTGCTGAGAGGCTGCTGAAGCCTGTCTGGCCCTTGGACTCTTACCCCCTGCTGTTCTTCCACACAAGCACCACTGACACTGTCCCAGGACACCTGGAAAGTATGAAGCCAGCCAGGACAGCCAGGTGATCAGGCCCATTCAGCATGGGTTTATGAACGGCAGGTGCTGCTTGCCTACCCTGTTCTCCTTCTATGACAAGGTGACCCCCTTAGTGGATGAAGGAAAGGCTGTGGATGTTGTCTACCTGGAACTTAGGAAAGCCTTTGACACCATTTCTCACAGCATTCTCCTGGAGAAACTGGCTGCTCATGGCTTGGACAGGTGTACTCTTTGCTGGGTTAAAAACTGGCTGGATGACCGGGCCCAAAGAGTGGTGGTGAATGGAGTTAAATCCAGGTGGTGGCCGGTCACAAGCAGTGTTCCCCAGGGCTCAGTACTGGGGCCAGTTCTGTTTAATATCATTATCAATGATCTGGATGAGGGGATTGAGTGGACCTGCAGTAAGTTTGCAGATGACACAAGTTGGGCAGGAGTGTTGATCAGCTTGAGGGTAGGAAGGCTCTCCAGAGGGATCTGGACAGGCTGGATTGATGGGCCAAGGCCAATTGTATGAGGTTCAACAAGGCTCAGTGCTGGGTCCTGCACCTGGGTCACAACAAGCCCATGCAACTCTACAGGCTTGGGGGCGAGTGGCTGGAAAGCTGCCTGGCAGAAAAGACCTGGGGGTGTTGGTTGACATCCGGCTGAATATGAGGCAGCAGTGTGCCCAAGGTGGCCAAGAAGGCCAATAGCATCCTGGCTTGTATCAGCAATACTGTGGTCAGCAGGACTAGGGAAGAGACTTTCCCCCCTGAACTCAGCACTGGTAAGGTTGTACCTCAAATGCTGGGTTCAGGTTTGGGCCCTTCACTTTAGGAAAGACATTGAGGTGCTGGAACATGTCCAAAGAAGGGCAACAAAGCTGGTGAAGGGTCTAGAACACAAGTCTGATGAGGAGCGGCTGAGGGAACTGGGGTTGTTTAGCCTGGAGAAAAGGAGGCTGAGGGGAGACCTTACCTCTCCCTACAACTACCTGAAAGGAGGTTGTAGTGATGGGGGTGTCTCAATCCCTTTTCTCAAGTAACAAGTGACAGGACGACAGGAACTGGCCTCAGGTTGTTCCAGGGCAGGTTTAGATTGGATATTAGGAAAGATTTCTTCACTGAAAGAGGTATCAAGCATTGGAACAGGCTGCCCAGGGAAGTGGTTGAGTCACCATCCCTGGAAGTATTTAAAAGACATGTAGAGCTGGCACGCAGGGACTTGGTTTAGTGGTGCACTTGGCAGTGTTAGGTTAACAACTGCACTTGATGATCTTAAAGGTCTTTTCCAACCTAAATGATTCTATGATTCTATGAAAAAAGACAGAGGCAGAAGTAGAGAGGTAACATGTGCCAATATAAATACAGTAGTTCTTCTGAGCAATGTTTCTCCATTTGAAACATTGGTAAGAAAATTCACTGTGATAAGTGGCTGCATAAAACTCTTTACACAGAGAAGAGAGCAAAATCTGCTTGCTAGTACATACCCTTGGTGCTGTTAATACAAACAATAAAATATATTAAATTCATAAAAATCTTAGCAATGCTGGAAACGAAGACTTTTTCAGCTATTACATTGAGTTCTTTTCTGCAGAGGTTTCAAGTTTGTCCTAAAATCTGCATTGAGGGCTTGATTCAATTATCCACACAGAGGTGGCCACTGCTTCCAGGATGCACTGGGGTAGCTGAAGCGCCCATCTGAGAAATGTGTCCCAGGAGTTATGGGAGCCCTTCTGGAGCATGAGCTGGTATGCAGGCAGAGTACGTCAGGGGTGGTGGAGGGCATGGCCTGCCTTCAGTGCTGCTGGGGTGGCTGAGCAGGGACCTCTCCAGCACAGCAGCATATTGTGTCCCCTTGGATGCTGGCTGTGAGGTCACTTGTGACTGGCCAGCAGTGTGGAGACACATACTTGGAGGTCTTGAAAGCCATTACAATCCTGCCTGACCCAAACAAGACAAAGCGTCTGGGGAGGATAAAGTAGCTGGGACAAGGGAGATGGGAGGTTTGGTGGAGGGAAGAGGAGTTTGGCCAACAGACATGAAAGATCTTGAAGAGCAAAGATGAGTTCAGGTAATTTTGGTGCCACTGTGACACTGATGTGAAAACATTCCTGTGAGGCCTTTACCGTATTTCTAACTAATAACCTTGAGTCCTAACCCTACCCCTACATTGCACCCTTCAGCCTGACAGGAATCAACTACCCTAATCCCTAACCTCAGCCTTACCTCTAAACCAAAGCCAGAACCCATAACCCCTCTTACTCTTACCCTATTGATCATCCTCATCCCTAGCCCTTATCCCTAGTATTCAAATGCTAGCCTTCACCACAGCCCTCAGCCCAGCCCTGAAAAACCCCCTAACCCACAAAGCCAGCCCATACCCTCAACACGAACCAGGCACCCTCAGAAGAACACCAAACCCTCCCTCTAAGCCTTTGACAATCCCTAAGCCTGAAAGGCGAGCTCTATCCCCTAAGCCCTAACCTGAACACCTAACCCCCAAACCCATCCTTCCCATGCTCTAACCCCCTCATCTTCATCCCCTCTCCTAACCCTAACTTAAGCTGTTTGGCCCCTTGAAGGCAGGGCAGGGATCGGGAGGTCCCAGAGCAGCCCCGTGGTGTTGGAAGAGAGTGTGACGTTACATGCTCCTGACCAGCTCGTAGGCCACAAGGAGGAGATGGTGGGAATGCTATGATGAGGTCACTTGTGCTTCAGGATCTCATGGGCCAGCAGGAGGCACAAGGCTGTGATAAGGTGGTGGTGAGATCACATCTTTCTCTGGAGTTGATAGGCCAGCAGCAGGAACATGGCTGGGAAAGGGCTGTGAGGTCACTTCTTTCTGCAGTAGCTGATAGGTCAGCCCTTGACTCAGGGTTGGGCTACGTGCTCTTAGGCTCACATCTGCCAGTGTCTCTGACAGAGCAGCAAGAAGGCACCTGGCTGGCCCTAGGACTGTGGGAATCCCTTTCCCTAAGTACCTGGTAGGTCCATCCAGGAAGAGGCCTTGGGTATGGTTGTCACGACCCTTCTGCCTGAGTACCTGATGGGACAGCAGTACGCACAGGGTTTGATTGTGTTTATCCGAGAAGCTGAAAGGCCAGCAGCAGGCAGGTGGCTTGGAAGAGCATGGTGAGGTGACTTCTGTCTAGTCAGCTGGTGCAGCAAGTCTTGCAGATCCCGTCTGTAGAAGGGTCGGCCCCTTTTGCTCCTGTGATCACTTGCAGTGTGTCCTTAGAAGGAAAAAAATCCAAGTCACCATTTCTACTGCCCCCAAAAGAGGCTGTTCACATGTGAATTTGTTGTGGCAGGTTTAGAGATAGGTAAGGACATGCTGTTGGCCTCATCCCTGGTATCAGGTGGGAGCTTCCTGCAGACTTCTCAGTACAATCAAATTTATTCTGCAACCCAGCTTGACTATCATCTGCACAACACAGCTTGAAGGCCAAGCTGTACATAGGGCACAGCACAGCACAGGCCTGGGTCTACTCAGGTTTACTGTTATGTGCATCACTAACTTCTTGGAGTACAATGGTCTTCTGGTCAGGACCACGGATCTGCGCGACGAAGGCTTTGAAGAGGATGGGTTGTCCTCTAGGCAGCTGGAGGAAGGGACACAATTTTGGGCCCTGGTAATCACTGCGGACTTTGAAGACCATGGACCTCTGCTAGAAGACCTCAGTTACAGGGAAGGTGGAAGGTGATCCCTGACCCGGCATGGTGACAGTGCTCTCCTGGATATGTTTTTCACCAGAAGACAAGGCAGGAGTGGTGGAAGATGTGGAGGGTAGCTCTGGCTGCAGTGTGAGTGAGGTGGTGTAGTAGAAAACCCTGAGGGAAGTGAGCAAGACAAATTGTAGCAGGGCTGAGTAGAGAGGAAGGATCACCTCTATCAACCCTTCCGCAGTGCTCTTCCTAATGCAGCCCAGGATGCCGTTGTCCGCCTTTTGTGTAAAGGTGCAATGCTAGGAGAAGAGAAGGCTTCCACAAATCTGAAGGCACCACAGGCACCACAAATCTGGTGGGCCATCTGTACGAACACATTAAAAGCTGTCCAAACAGAGCTTCACTCCAGGGGGGCCTTGAGAAACTCTCAGATTTGGCAATAGAAGCCTCATGAAGTTTTACAAGGAGAATCTGTGAGTCCTTTCTTGGGGGCAGAATAACCCCAAACATGAGGGCAGGCTGGGACCTGAACAGCTCAGCAGTGACCCTGAGGAGAAGGGCCTGGCCTTCCAAGGGATGCCATAGGAGCCAGTGGCCCATGCTCAAAGTTAATGAGGCCAAGTGCAGATAGGGCTGCATTAGGAGGAGCATGGCCACCCAGGCAAGAGAGTTATCATCATCCCCCTCGCCTCAGCACTGGTGTAGCCACATCTGGACTAGTGTGTCTAGGTGTGGGGCTCCCGAGTCTGGAGGAATGAGGAGGAATTGGAGAGGTTCTAGAGGAGATCTGCCAGGATGGGGTTTGGGGCCTCTGTGGAGAAGATGAGAGGCCTGGGCTTCTTTAGCCTGGTGAAGTAGAGGCTCAGGGCTCTATAGTAGTAGCCTGCAACTACCTGAAGGGTGCTTTCCAAGATAAGGGAGCTTTTCTTGGTAGTGGGAAGAGAAGGTAACCTCCACAAAGTGCAGCTTGGAAGGTTCAGAGTGGATGCAAGGAAAAAGAAGGCTCACTCAAAGAGTATCCTTGTGGTGTAAGAGGTCACCAGAGGGAGTCTGGATCAGCCCATGGCTTTGTGTTTCAAGGAAAAGGCAGTGAGGGTGGAGAGACATCAGTGAAGGTATAGAAATGCTGGGGTGAGAGCTAGGTGGGAAAGCAAGATGGGTGTCTACAGCCTGAAGGGAAAGAGGTGCAGGCATGGGAGAGCGTAGGACAGCCTGCAGCAGAGATGACTGAGGGCTCTGTCAAAGCTGAAAGGCTCAACAGGACCAAGGGCTTTGGCCCCTTGGCTAAGGCTCTTGCCTCTACCACTGAGACCTACAAGGAGAAACTTTCTTTTGAGGCTCTGGACCTTGTTTTGTCCTTGCCCCTTCTTTGGGAGGCTGGGAGGGGTCATAGAATTCTCCTACACTTGGCGTTGCTCACTCTCACCCCCCACTGCCCCCAGGAAGAGCCCTGAGCCACGCGTGAGGGACAGGGTCTGCCTTCCCAGGGCCTGGGGGTCAGGGCTTGGCCTTTCTGCTTCCTAAAAGAAACCAAGGCTTTCCTCAGCATTACAGCTGCCTGCACAGTGCCTGTGCCTACCTGCAATCATGGCCTCCAGTTCTCTGCTCTAACAAGTCCATGGGGAGGCTTTGTCAGTAATGGCCCTCAGTGGGGCCCATTAATGCTTCAAGGTACTTTGAGTTTTGCTTCTGACTTCTTGAGCAGTTTGTTCAATCTTCCCTCAGGATCGGAGGTCCATGGACTCAGCACCAAATGCACCATGGGGCTCATTAAAATACAGAAAGCCCTAACGAGCCATGTCTCTTCCTGTAATTCTCTTCAAGTCTCCACGACTTGTACAGCTAATTACAGAGGTTTCATAGAGTAGTTAAGGAGGAAGATTTCAAAGTGCATCTAATAAAAATGTTTTTTTTTTTCTTTTAAAGGATATTTTTTATCAGTTTCAATTTAGAGAAGAGGTGATAGGAGCATTCTCCAAGTGATATTGATGCAGGGTGTCTCCTCAGGAGGTCTGGACAGGTAGGAAAAGCAGTCCCTTGAGGTCTCACACTGTATGGAGAACTTTGCTCCTCACCTCCCAAAGCTCACCATTTCTGACAGTGGCCATCTGGGACTCACATCACTCTTCTTTGCATCAAACTTCTCCACTGATCTCTGCAGCTGGATGTCACAGCTCCATTGCACCATTTCCCACATTCTCTTCTTCGAGAACTGGCTGCACACAGGCACAGAAGAAATTTTCCTATTCATAGAAAAGGAAAGAAAATGAAAGCATGACCAGTATTCCTAAACAATAAAATACACTCCGTAACCACATGCTAATTATAAGCTGCCTCTAATGAGGTCGCCTCACTACAAGGGATAATCTTATCAGAAATGTCTTAGAGAGAGAGATAGAGAAAGATAGCTATGAGCATAACTAAAGTGTTGGCTAAAGAGACCATTAGACTAGTGAAAGACAGGCAAGCTCTTAACTCCCTGAAGCTTAAAGGAGTTGCATAAGTGAGAGGTATCTGAATGAACAAAGATTAAGGGGGGGAGACAAATGGAGAACAATGGAAAAGGCCTTTGTATGGACAGTCTGCATCTGCAAAGATGACATTACAAATGGTCATTGGATCAGGACAGGTGAAAGTATATGAAAGAGCAGAGAAACTAAATACACGGTGTAACAAGCAGAGGAGTGGTCATGAAGTTACAGGGCAAGATCAATATTTCTTTGAGTATTCCTTTTCAAAGGACATGGAATTGGTCGAGGTGTCTTGTGAGCGAGGAGAAACCACTGTTGCACTCATCTTTGAATACGGCCAAAAGTGCAACCCAGGGAACCACAGGCTGTACAGCCTCGCTTGGGTGATCCATTGAATGACTCCTCGTGGGTGAGATTCCTGGGCACGTGAAAGAGAAGAGCATGAGCATGGACTTTGCAAGGGTAAATCATGCCTCGCCAACCTGATTGGTTTCATGATGAAGTAACTCCATTTGTGTACGACGGGAGAACAGTGGATGTCATTTACCTCTGCTGCAGCAAGACTTCTGGCATGGTCTCCCTCAATATTCTTGTACCCATCTTAGGCCATTACAGTCTGGAGGGATAGACAAGCAGTTGAGCAAAACACCAGTTGGATGCTGGGGCTGAGGGAGCTGTGGTGAAGGGGTCATACCCTACCTGGAGGCCACTGGGACACAGTGGGGCATTGTGGGGCAGCACAGAGGACTCTCCTGGGCCATTTGCCGTTTAACACCTGCATCCATGACTGTTGCGTTAAGAGTTACTGTCTCATAAAAATAAGAGTCTGAGGGGTGGCTGAGGGGAACCCTCCCGTTGAGTCACGAGGTTCAGACAGGACCCCCTTGCTTTCTAAACTCCTTCTCAGAGAGGAGCCTAGGTGCGGCTAGGTCCAGTCTTAGTCTCAGACCTGGTCAACGGTTTATTTTCTAAGGACTGTATGTGTTTCACTAAGGCGACAGCATTAACCTTTACACCCCCCCAGTCTGGTCGTGTTGAAGGAACTATCACGGCCAGAGCAGTGAAGAGTGCAGTTTATTAGAGCAACAGACACACAGATTCTTTGGATTACCGGTGATAAATTAACTGTCTGCAAAGCACATACAAATGTCAAGAATATGAGTAGGAATAACACGGCCGGACACAAACATGTATATAACACGGCCAGAAGAATATGAGTAACACGGCCAGATATAACACAGCCGGAGGGATACGGGTAACACGGCCGGATATAGCACGGCCGGAGGGATGTAAGTAACACGGCTGGATATAGCACAGCCGGAGGAATATAAGTAACACGGCCAGATATAAACGTGTTAAAAGAAAAATAATAAAGCGACTCTATAGAGATTTCTAACTTTCCCGGGGAGGCACTTGGTATAACCAATGTTCGACTCTTACCCAAAGGCGTCCCGATGGGGGCGAAGAGAGGCTCAGCCCGTCGACTGATCCCAGACGTCAGAGTGATACACGATGGTGTCTTCCCCAACATTCTCTTTCACTTAAACAATTTTATACTATGTTTTACCTTTCAGGTGGAGCTTGAGTGACTCTAGTCATACATACCTTTGTTTAGGATTGGTGTAAAGTTTTCTCGCTTCGCTTTTAAAGGTATAAGCTAGAAAAATTCAGTGCACAAGCTCAGTGAGGTGTGGTCGCACCTTGGAGGCAGGTAGCTTTTGGGATGGAGGTGTGTTTTGGTATTATAATGATGTTATAATGAGCAAAGTTCACCAAAAGGACAGCATTTTGTCAAAAACGTGGCAGGCTGTTGGCCCAGGGTAGTAAATATGCAGCTTATCAGTTCTTTGACACCTTTAAGTTCCCCTATTATTGCAGAGCCTGGCCGCGGCATCTCCACACCGCTCCACCCTCTGGGCAGCGCCTCTTAGAGTCAGCACGCCAAGTTCCCCTGGCGTTACCAACATCTAAGGTTGCAGGCCTAGGGAACTCCCGTGCCATGGATTCCTTACATGTCAGCCACATTCCACCTGGGAGGCTTCTTCAATGCTGTGCCTTAAGTGTGAATATAAGTTTTAATTTTTTAAGCCACCTCGGCCATTATCCCACAACATGACAGGCAGAAGCACTGTCCTGTCAGGACCTTCATGATATAGAAGGACAATGGCCAGATCCTGCGCCTGGGATAGACTAAGACTCTGCAGTGGCAGGGTCTGGGCGCTGCCTTACTGGGGAGCAGCTCTGCGGAAAAGGCACTGGTGGTGTTGGGGAAGGCAGAACACGTTCCAGCAGTGATCCACACGATCCAGTGCCACCTGGTGGCAAAGAAGACCAGCAGCATCCTGCGGTGTGTAAAGAGGACCCTGGCCAAAGGAGTGAGGGAAGTGATTGTCTCCCTCTGCTCATCACTTCTTAGACCACCAGTACACTACTGTGTCCATTTCTGCACCCTCAGTTCAAGTGTACTGGGTCTGGCTGGGAAGGGGTTAACTTCCGTCGTAGCAGCCCCCATGGTGCCATGTTTTGCATTTGTGCCTACAACAGTGTTGGTAACACAGCCGTGTTTTGGCTATTGCTGAGCAGTGTTTGCACAGCGTCAAGGCCTTCTCAGGTTCTCACTCTGCTCCCTCCCAGTGAGTAGACTGGTGGGCAAGATTTTGGTAGGGAGGACACAGCCAGGACAGCTGACCCCAAGTGACCAGAGGGATATTCCATACCATATGATGTCATGCTCAGCAATAAAAGCTGGAGCAGAGGAAGAAGGTGGTGGAGATTTTTGTTGTTCAAGGTGTCTGTTGCTGGGAGACTGCCTGGGCATCAGTCTGCTGGTGGGAGGTGGGAAGTGATTGCCTTTGTGTTGCCTGTTGGTTTTGCTTTATGATTGGTTTTATCTTTTTTTTTTTTATTCCCACCTACTATCTGTTTTTATCTCCACCTACGAGGTGCACAACAACTCCATGCAGGAGCATGGGTAGAGACCTGGCCAGCTAAGGAGTGCCCTGAGGAGAGGGGCCCGATCACCATGATGATGCCATATGAGCCAGTGGGCCTCCCATTTCAAAAGGAATGTGGAGAAACTGGAGAGGGTCCAGAGGAGGTCTGCCAAGGTGGAGCTAGGGAGCTAAAGCATGAGTTGTGAGCACAGTGTGAGGGAAGTGGGCCTCTCTAGCCTGCTGAAGGAGGCATGGGGCAACCTAGTTAAGAGCCTACACCTCCACGCAGCAATAACAGAGCCAAGCTCTGTTCTGCAGTGGCCAATGAAATGACAGGGGCAACAGCCACAAAGTGCCTCTTGGGAGCTTCAGGCTAAGCCTTAGGAAAAATGACATGGACTAGCAGGAGCATTGCTGTGATCTCCTGCTTTGGAGCTCCTCTTGGCTCCGCAAAGTCACAGCCAGCCTGGAGGCTGGGCGAGAGATCCGCAGCAGTCTCTTTCCCATCAGTCTTTCCAGGAGCGTAGGCCTTGCCCAAGTGCCCAATGAGAAGAGACTCAGCTGGAGGTGAGGGTCTCTACGTCATATGCTCGTAGGGCAATTCAGGCAGAAAGGGAGCTCAGGACGTCTGAAATCCAACGCCCAGCAAAAAGCAGAGCAATCTCTGAGGTCAGACATGGTTGCTCAGTAAATGTCAGCATCTCTAGAGAGAGTTTACACATGAACCAGGCATCTAGGCCACCAGAACAGAAATGGAGATGAGGCATTTGACCAGCTCCCTCAACACAGCTATCAGTACACCATGCCTCCTGAGATTCCTGGGAACATGCACATCCTTCTCCATAGGACTGGGATTCCTCATGCAAGTTTCCTGGCATATCTCCAGACCATGGGGTGCTTTAGGCTGGAAACAGAATTGAAAGAAAGCCTCTGACTGGGGTACGGTCAACTTGATTGCTAAAAGAGAGGCAGGTGGAGGGATCTCAGCATTTCTGGGTTCCTGCCGAAGATTTAAGGCCTCCAAGAAAAGAGCTGAAGACAACAGTTTTGAACTAGTATAGCCTTTAGATCATTTCATATGTGAGGGCTCTGCTCCCCCATTGCAATCACTGGCACCCAGAAACCTCACCTGCTTTTTCTTCCTCTCCTCCCTAAACCTGACCAAGCGATGGGAAGAAAGGCAGCAGAAAGGCCCTAGGCCTCTGTGAATCAGCTGGGGTCTGGCACTTGGAGGGCCATGGTGTCATTCCATTGTACCCCCCATAAAGAATCAAGCTGGGGAGTGACTCTGCAAGTGCAAATCAACAGGGTCCATGCACAAGCAAGGCTGTGTCTATGGCTCTGTCTGGAGAGCAGTGCCCATACAGCTGGGTCTGAATCAAGCTGGATCTTAAGCTCAGGCCTGGGCTTCAATAGTCTCCTGGGCCCATGGACAGAGATGCAGGTGGAGGCCCCAGCTGATGCTCAGGGCCATGAAGGCCTATGGATGCTCTCAGGGCCCTGACACTGCCATATGAGACCCCACCTGCCAGTGCCCTCAATAGGCCAAATTCTCATTCCCTGATGTCCAGGGTCTGCTCTCTGCTACTCTCCTTCCCCATGTCCCTGAGGATTGGGGAGACCACAATTTCATGGTCGCTATGACCAAGGCTGACACTGGTCTTCCCATCCCTGACCAGCTCTTCCTCCTTTGGGAGTTCCAGATCCAGGTGAGCGGAAAAATGGGTGGTCTATTTAGAAGCTGAACCACACACAAGCCACCATCTAACTTGTTATGTGTCCCATAGCAACCCTCCATACATCTGAGCTTCCCTGACATCACACAAGGCATCCCCCACTTCTCATCTTCTCTGTCAGTCTCTTCTAAAGATGTCTATCTCCTTTACCACAAAAGCTGTGGGAGCTGTCCTTCCCCACCTCAGCTCTTATTCCACTCATGGCACAGCTCTGCGATGGCACACGGGGCTCTTCCTGTCTGTGCCCCAGGCTGTGGGCTTTGGTGCCCATTTAAGCTGCAGCAGCTCAGACGTGGCACCAGGGCCAAGGGCAGACTTGTCACATGGAAACCTGGTACCCAGAGATGGGATCCCTTGTGTGGAAAGGCTTTGCTTCCCAGCAGAGCCATGCTGGAGTGGAGGTCAGCTGGCAACATACTGAGGAATGAGGTTCCCACAAAGAGAGCAAAAGCTGCAGTCCCCAAGGCCAGAGAGAAACAGGCCTGGGTGTGCAGCCCTGGCAGGAGAGGGCTTTGCTGTCCCAGGTGACCCTGCAGCACTGTGGGGCCTGTGACAGGTGAAGCCGATCTCCACGAACGCCAAGGTGCTGCTGAGAAAGTCCCTGGGGGAGGACAGCCTGTGATCCAGCCCCACTGTGGGTATCATACTGGGGGCTGACCGGTGTGCTGGATTTGGCTGGGGTAGAGTTACTTTTCTTCACAGTAGCTAGGATGGGGCTATGGTTTGGATTTGTGCTAGAAACAGTGTTGATAGTATAGGGATGTGTTTGTTATTGCTGAGCAGTGCTTACACAGAGTCAAGGGCTTTTCTGCTTCTCACCCCACCCCTCCAATAAGTAGGTTGTGGGATCTCAAGAAGTTGCCAGGGGACACAGCCAGGACAGCTGACCCCAACTGACCAAAGGGATATTCCAGACCACGTAACATCACGCTCAGCAATTAAAAGCTGGGGGAAGAAGAAGGAAGGGGGGAACTTTCGGAGTGATGGCATTTGTCTTCCCAAGTAACCATTACGTGTGATGGAGCCCTGCTTTCCTGGAGATGGCTGAACAGCTGCCTGCCGACGGGAAGGAGTGAATGAATTCCCTGTTCTGCTTTAGTTCAGTGCACGGTTTTTGCTTTACCTATTAAACGGTCTTCATCTCAACCCATGGGTTTTCTCACTTTTATTCTTCTGATTCTCTCCCCCATCCAACCAGGGGGGAGTGAGCGAGCGGCTGTGTGGTGCTTACTTGCCAGCTGGCGTTAAAACGTGACAACTGGCTAGACAGCAGCTCTGCAGAGAAACCCTTGGATGCAAGAGGACAACAAGCTGAGCATGAGCAAACAGTGCACTCTTGCAGAAAAGGCCAACAGCCTCCTATGTTACATTAAATAAAGCATTGCTGACGGATGGAGGGAGGTGATCCTTCCCCTCTTCTCAGCGCTGCTGAGGCCACATCTGGAGCTCTGTGTCCAGTGCTGGGCTTCCCAGTGCACGAAAGTTGTTGACCTGCTAAGGCAAGTCTAGGAAAGGGCCACAATGCTGGCTTAAGGGACTGCAGCACCTTTCATAGGAGGAAAGGCTCAGAGATATAGAACTGTTCAATCTGGAGAAGAAAAGGTTTGGAAGGATCTTATTAATGTATATAAAATTCCATCTGAAACCAGGAAAACACTTTTTGGCTGTGAAGGTGGTCAAACACTGGAAAAGGTTGCCTATAGAGTTTGTGGAGTCTCCATAAATGCACATATTCAAAGCGACCTAGACAACGTGCTGAGCAACCTGCTCTAGCTGAACCTGCCTCAGCTGGGGTGCTGAACAAGATGGTTTCTACAGGTCCCTTCCAATCTCAACATTTCCGTGATTCTGTGAGTATAAAGGAGAAAAGTAAGACAGAAAGAATTGAACACATCACCTTGATCACAAATATGGTGGGATCCCATGGAGAAGACCAACACTGGAGCAGGGGAGAAGTGTGAGGAGGAAGAAGCGGCAGAGATGTTCTGTACTGACTGTTAACCCCCTCTTCACCATCCCCTCTGCTCCTCTTGGGACTGGGGTCAGTAGATGACTTGGGAGCAATGGAGGAATTTGAGCCTGGGAGACAGTATGAGGAGAATGGTCTTTAATATTTTTGTCATTGTTTCTCACAATCCAAATATTTTTTAATTGGTATCAAATTAAATTGATCCTCGGCAAGTCAACACGTCTTTGCCAGTTACAGTAATTGGTAACTGATCTCCTTTACTTTATCGTGATCCATGTGCTTTCTGATTTATTTTCTCCCTTTGTCCTGTTGAGTCAGCAGGCGTGAGTGAGCAGCTGGGTGGGTGCCTGGCTGCTGGCCAAGTTTAACCCAGCACAGGACCACATCAGGACGGCTGTGTCCACTGTGGGGCTCCACAGCACAAGGAAGACACTACACAGACTGGAGTGAGTCCTGCAGAGGCCAGAAGGATGGTTGAGTGCTGGAGCACATTATGGAAAAGGAGAGGCTGAGAGAGCTGGGTTTTTGAGAAACTTTCAGAATAAAACAGTGGAGCAAGGAAACAAGCCAGTTGGTAGGATCTTGATCAATGGACATTTTCAATATTTGTTGAGACAAGGCATTGAGCACCTGATGTAGCTGGAGCTGTCTAAAAATGGGCTTGGCTGGGAGAACAGCTGTGGCAAGAGCTATGGGACTTGTGTGTAACAAGTGTCATTAGCAAACTGGTTCCCTTTTTATTAATAATGGCAGTGGAGTTGCATGGCACTGAGCCCCAGAGGAGGACAGAGGTGACCATGCAGCAAACGTCTCTCCTCAGGGCTGGGGTGTATGACCAGACACGGAAATGGCTAAAGTGTGGGACTCATCTGGGATAGTTTTCCCGGACAATTTTCCAGGCTGTCCTGGGAACATGGCACAGACTGGACCCCTCTCTTTTGCAGATTTGCTGCCTTGCTTCCTTCACCATGACACCTGATTGTGTACTGTGAGCACTCTGCTGTGTGCGCCCACCCTGCACACTCTCACAGCTTAGCTCTACACTGGTGCTTTCCTCTCCTGGACTCTTTCCAGCCCAGCCAGCCTCTTCCCACCTCTCACCACCATCCCTGCCCTCACACCAGCCAAGCCCAGCAGAGCAGCCCAACCTGGGCTGGTCCCACAGCAGCGCACACTGCAAGGTGCTACAGAGCTCTGGGCACTCACCCCGTGGCCCCACCCTTCTGAAGGGCACAGCAGCTCTGGAGGGCAGAGAGGGGGGTTCAGTCTTCCCATCAGCCCCAGGGATAGTGCTGGCCCTGAGAGCATGAGGAAATGGAGGCTAGGCACTCTCTGGCTCTCCTGAATTCATATTGTACGTGATCCCCAGTCCTGACTGAATTTGCCCACTCTGCTGCTCCCACCAGCCCCACTCCCCAGGACAGCACAATAGTCCTCGTGCTGGGGTTCCTCAGGGGGCTCCTGCATCTCTCCAGTCTCCCCATCCCTCTGCCTGCTGAGTCCCCACTGACTCCCATGGCACTGCAGAGTCCTTGTTCATGGGTAAATTGATTTAGTGCTTTACTTTGGTGGACTTAACTGAAGGTGTTCCACCTTCTAACTCTCCATTCATTCCAAACCCAGGGCACGTGATGAGTCCCCAGCCTCTCTGCTCCTCACCCCTCCAAATTCATTTTTAAGAGAGACTTGTATATGCTATCAGTCCTGTCATACATGAAGAATCCTAAGGAGATAATGGGGAGCTCATGGAGCGTGTCCCCTGCCGTTGGACACCAAGAAGAGTGCTTTTAAATCCAGAACATTTGGTCCTGTGGAACTCAATGGTATCATGAGCTTAAGTCCCAAACCATTGAGAACACATGGAGAACAGACTCTTTTAAAGACTAATTCCTCAGCCATTTTCCTGGCAGCAACTTTGGAGGACAAGGCCAGCCTTCAGGCACTGCACCTGGGAGATGCCTTTTTATTCAAGAGCTGCTATTGGGCATCCCACATTTCACACAGTGTTGTGCAAGGGTCAGACACAACAGGATCAAACCTCAGGGCATGGAGAATAAACACAGAAAATTATCTATAAGCAGGATTATCACAAGAGGGAAAAGCAGACTCCTGGCCTAAGAGAAGTTCTGGGAAATGTGCAGAGAAATGAAGGCAGGTTATTGTCGGTGAAACAGCGTCCCTTGGGCCAGTTTCCATAGGGCATCCTTGAGCTCCTGGTTCCTCATGCTGTAGATGAGAGGGTTCACTGCTGGAGGCACCACTGAGTACAGAACTGACACAACCAGGTCCAGGGATGGGGAGGAGATGGAGCGGGGCTTCAGGTAGGCAAACATTAAAGTGCTGACAAACAGGGAGACCACGGCCATGTGAGGGAGGCACGTGGAAAAGGCTTTGTGCCGTCCCTGCTCAGAGGGGATCCTCAGCACGGCCCTGAAGATCTGCACATAGGACAGCACAATGAAAACAAAACATCCAAAGACTAAACAGGCACTAACAACAATAAGCCCAACTTCCCTGAGGTAGCCTGAGACTGAGCAAGAGACATTAAGAATCTCAGGGACTTCACAGAAGAACTGGTCAAGGACTTTACCTTGGCAGAGTGGTAGTGAAAATGTATTGGCAGTGTGCAGAAAGCTGAAAGGCTCAACAGGACCAAGGGCTTTGGCCCCTTGGCTAAGGCTCTTGCCTCTACCACTGAGACCTACAAGGAGAAACTTTCTTTTGAGGCTCTGGACCTTGTTTTGTCCTTGCCCCTTCTTTGTGAGGCTGGGAGGCATCATAGAATTCTCCTACACTTGGCGTTGCTCACTCTCACCCCCCACTGCCCCCAGGAAGAGCCCTGAGCCACGCGTGAGGGACAGGGTCTGCCTTCCCAGGGCCTGGGGGTCAGGGCTTGGCCTTTCTGCTTCCTAAAAGAAACCAAGGCTTTCCTCAGCATTACAGCTGCCTGCACAGTGCCTGTGCCTACCTGCAATCATGGCCTCCAGTTCTCTGCTCTAACAAGGCCATGGGGAGGCTTTGTCAGTAATGGCCCTCAGTGGGGCCCATTAATGCTTCAAGGTACTTTGAGTTTTGCTTCTGACTTATTGAGCAGTTTGTTCAATCTTCCCTCAGGATCGGAGGTCCATGGACTCAGCACCAAATGCACCATGGGGCTCATTAAAATACAGAAAGCCCTAACGAGCCATGTGTCTTCCTGTAATTCTCTTCAAGTCTCCACGACTTGTACAGCTAATTACAGAGGTTTCATAGAGTAGTTAAGGAGGAAGATTTGAAAGTGCACCTAATAAAAATGTTTTTTTTTTTCATTTTAAAGGATATTTTTTATCAGTTTCAATTTAGAGAAGAGGTGATAGAAGCATTCTCCAAGTGATATGGATGCAGGGTGTCTCCTCAGGAGGTCTGGACAGGTAGGAAAAGCAGTCCCTTGAGGTCTCACACTGTATGGAGAACTTTGCTCCTCACCTCCCAAAGCTCACCATTTCTGACAGTGGCCATCTGGGACTCACATCACTCTTCTTTGCATCAAACTTCTCCACTGATCTCTGCAGCTGGATGTTACAGCTCCATTGCACATTTTCCTACATTCTCTTCTTCGAGAACTGGCTGCACACAGGCACAGAAGAAATTTTCCTATTCGTAGGAAAGGAAAGAAAATGAAAGCATGATCAGTTTTCCTAAACAATAAAATGCACTCCATAACCACATGCTAAGTATAAGCTGCCTCTAATGAGGTCGCCTCACTACAAGGGATAATCTTATCAGAAATGTCTTAGAGAGAGAGATAGAAAAAGATAGATATGAGCATAACTAAAGTGTTGGCTAAAGAGACCATTAGACTAGTGAAAGACAGACAAGCTCTTAACTCCCTGAAGCTTGAGAACAATGGAAAGGGCCTTTGTATGGACAGTCTGCATCTGCAAAGATGACATTACAAATGGTCATTGGATCAGGACAGGTGAAAGTATATGAAAGAGTAGAGAAACTAAATACACGGTGTAACAAGCAGAGGAGTGGTCATGAAGTTACAGGGCAAGATCAATATTTCTTTGAGTATTCCTTTTGAAAGGACATGGAATTGGTCGAGGTGTCTTGTGAGTGAGGAGAAACCGCTGTAGCACTCATCTTTGAATATGGCCAAAAGTGCAACCCAGGGAACCACAGGCTGTACAGCCTCGCTTGGGTGATCCATTGAATGACTCCTCGTGGGTGACATTCCTGGGCACGTGAAAGAGAAGAGCATGAGCATGGACTTTGCAAGGGTAAATCATGCCTCGCCAACCTGATTGGTTTCATGATGAAGTAACTCCGTTTGTGTACGACGGGAGAACAGTGAATGTCATTTACCTCTGCCGCAGCAAGACTTCTGGCATGGTCTCCCTCAATATTCTTGTACCCATCTTAGGCCATTACAGTCTGGAGGGATAGACAAGCAGCTGAGCAAAACACCAGTAGGATGATGGGGCTGAGGGAGCTGTTGTGAAGGGGTCATACCCTAGCTGGAGGCCACTGGGACATAGTGGGGCATTGTGGGGCAGCACAGAGGACTCTCCTGGGCCATTTGCTGTTTAACACCTGTATCCATGTCCCGGAGGAGGCAGGGCTCAGCAAGTTTGTCGAGGGCACTAAATTAGGAGGATGATTCCTGTGCCTTGGGATTGCCTTCAGGAGCAACCTGACAGGCAGAAGCACTGTCCTGTCAGGACCTTCATGAAATAGAAGGACAATGGCCAGATCCTGCGCCTGGGATAGACTAAGACTCTGCAGTGGCAGTGTCTGGGCGCTGCCTTACTGGGGAGCAGCTCTGCGGAAAAGGCACTGGTGGTGTTGGGGAAGGCAGAACACGTTCCAGGAGTGATCCACACGATCCAGTGCCACCTGGTGGCAAAGAAGGCCAGCAGTGTCCTGGAGTGTGTAAAGAGGACCCTGGCCGAAGGAGTGAGGGAAGTGATTGTCTCCCTCTGCTCATCACTTCTTAGACCACCAGTACACTACTGTGTCCATTTCTGCACCCCCAGTTCAAGTGTACTGGGTCTGGCTGGGAAGGGGTTAACTTCCGTCGTAGCAGCCCCCATGGTGCCATGTTTTGCATTTGTGCCTACAACAGTGTTGGTAACACAGCCGTGTTTTGGCTATTGCTGAGCAGTGTTTGCACAGCGTCAAGGCCTTCTCAGGTTCTCACTCTGCTCCCTCCCAGTGAGTAGACTGGAGGTGGGCAAGATTTTGGTAGGGAGGACACAGCCAGGACAGCTGACCCCAAGTGACCAGAGGGATATTCCATACCATATGATGCCATGCTCAGCAATAAAAGCTGGAGCAGAGGAAGAAGGAGGTGGAGATTTTTGTTGTTCAAGGTGTCTGTTGCTGGGAGACCGCCTGGGCATCAGTCTGCTGGTGGGAGGTGGTAAGTGATTGCCTTTGTGTTGCCTGTTGTTTTTGGTTTATGATTGGTTTTATCCTTTTTTTTTTTTCCACCTACTATCTGTTTTTATCTCAACCTACGAAGTGCACAACAACTCCATGCAGGAGCATGGGTAGAGACCTGGCCAGCTAAGGAGGGCCCTGAGGAGAGGGGCCCGATCACCATGATGATGCCATATGAGCCAGTGGGCCTCCCATTTCAAAAGGAATGTGGAGAAACTGGAGAGGGTCCAGAGGAGGTCTGCCAAGGTGGAGCTAGGGAGCTAAAGCATGAGTTGTGAGGACAGTGTGAGGGAAGTGGGCCTCTCTAGCCTGCTGAAGGAGGCATGGGGCAACCTAGTTAAGAGCCTACACCTCCATGCAGCAATAACAGAGCCAAGCTCTGTTCTGCAGTGGCCAATGAAATGACAGGGGCAATAGCCACAAAGTGCCTCTTGGGAGCTTCGGGCTGAGCCTTAGGAAAAATAACATGGACTAGCAGGAGCCTTGCTGTGATCTCCTGCTTTGGAGCTCCTCTTGGCTCCGCAAAGTCACAGCCAGCCTGGAGGCTGGGCGAGAGACCCGCAGCAGTATCTTTCCCATCAGTCTTTCCAGGAGCGTAGGCCTTGCCCAAGTGCCCAATGAGAAGAGATTCAGCTGGAGGTGAGGGTCTCTACGTCATATGCTCGTAGGGCAATTCAGGCAGAAAGGGAGCTCAGGACGTCTGAAATCCAACGCCCAGCAAAAAGCAGAGCAATCTCTGAGGTCAGACCAGGTTGCTCAGTAAATGTCAGCATCTCTAGAGAGAGTTTACACATGAACCAGGCATCTAGGCCACCAGAACAGAAATGGAGATGAGGCATTTGACCAGCTCCCTCAACACAGCTATCAGTACACCATGCCTCCTGAGATTCCTGGGAACATCCACCTTACTGTCCAGAGGAGTGGGTTCCTTCTGCAAGTTTCCGGGCATATCTCCAGACCATGGGGTGCTTTAGGCTGGAAACAGAATTGAAAGAAAGCCTCTGACTGGGGTACGGTCAACTTAATTGCTAAAAGAGAGGTAGGTGGAGGGATCTCAGCATTTCTGGGTTCCTGCCAAAGATTTAAAGGCCTCCAAGAAAAGAGCTGAAGACAACAGTTTTGAACTAGTATAGCCTTTAGATCATTTCACACGTGAGGGCTCTGCTCCCCCATTGCAATCACTGGCACCCAGAAACCTCACCTGCTTTTCCTTCCTCTCCTCCCTAAACCTGACCAAGCGATGGGAAGAAAGGCAGCAGAAAGGCCCTAGGCCTCTGTGAATCAGCTGGGGTCTGGCACTTGGAGGGCCATGGTGTCATTCCATTGTACCCCCCATAAAGAATCAAGCTGGGGAGTGACTCTGCAAGTGCGAATCAACAAGGTCCATGGACAGGCAAGGCTGTGTCTATGGCTGTATCTGAAGACCAGTATCCATACAGTATAGATCAAGCTGGATCTTAAGCTCAGGCCTGGGCTTCAATGGTCTCCTGGACCCATGGACAGAGATGCAGGTGGAGGCCCCAGGTGATGCTGCTCAGGCCCATGAAGGACTATGGATGATCTCAGGGCCCTGACACTGCCATATGAGACCCCACCTGCCAGTGCCCTCAGTAGGCCAAATTATCATTCCCTGATGTCCAGGGACTGCTCTCCTGAATTCATATTGTACGTGATCCCCAGTCCTGACTGAATTTGCCCACTCTGCTGCTCCCACCAGCCCCACTCCCCAGGACAGCACAACAGTCCTCGTGCTGGGGTTCCTCAGGGGGCTCTTGCATCTCTCCACTCTCCCCATCCCTCTGCCTGCTGAGTCCCCACTGACTCCCATGGCACTGCAGAGTCCTTGTTCATGGGTAAATTGTTTTAGTGCTTTACTTTGGTGGACTTAACTGAAGGTGTTCCATCTTCTAACTCTCCATTCATTCCAAACCCAGGGCACGTGATGAGTCCCCAGCCTCTCTGCTCCTCACCCCTCCAAATTCATTTTTAAGAGAGACTTGTATATGCTATCAGTCCTGTCATACATGAAGAAACCTAAGGAGATAATGGGGAGCTCAGGGAGTGTGTCCCTGGCCACTGGACACCAAGAAGAGTGCTTTTAAATCCAGAACATTTGGTCCGGTGGAACTCAATGGTATCATGAGCTTAAGTCCCAAACCATTGAGAACACATGGAGAACAGACTCTTTTAAAGACCAATTCCTCAGCCATTTTCCTGGCAGCAACTTTGGAGGACAAGCCCAGCCTTCAGGCACTGCACCTGGGAGATGCCTTTTTATTCAAGAGCTGCTATTGGGCATCCCACATTTCACACAGTGTTGTGCAAGGGTCAGACACAACAGGATCAAACCTCAGGGCATGGAGTATAAACACAGAAAATTATCTATAAGCAGGATTATCACAAGAGGGAAAAGCAGACTCCTGGCCTAAGAGAAGTTCTGGGAAATGTGCAGAGAAGGGGAGGCAGGTTATTGTCGGTGAAACAGCGTCCCTTGGGCCAGTTTCCATAGGGCATTCTTGAGCTCCTGGTTCCTCATGCTGTAGATGAGGGGGTTCACTGCTGGAGGCACCACCGAGTACAGAAATGACACGACTACGTCCAGGGATGGGGAGGAGATGGAGCGGGGCTTCAGATGGGCAGAGATGCCGGTGCTGATGAACAGGGAGACCACGGCCAGGTGAGGGAGGCACGTGGAAAAGGCTTTGTGCCGTCCCTGCTCAGAGGGGATCCTCAGCACAGCCCTAAAGATCTGCACATAGGACAGCACAATGAAAACAAAACATCCAAATGCTAAAGAGGCACTAACCACAATAAGCCCGGCTTCCCTGAGGTAGGACTGTGAGCAGGAGAGCTTGAGGATCGTAGGGACTTCACAGAAGAACTGGTCCAGGGCATTGCCTTGGCAGAGAGGTATGGAAAATGTATTAGCAGTGTGCAAGAGAGCATTGAGAAACCCACTGCCCCAGGCAGCTGCTGCCATGTGGACACAAGCTCTGCTGCCCAGGAGGGTCCCATAGTGCAGGGGTTTGCAGATGGCAACGTAGCGGTCGTAGGCCATGACAGTGAGAAGACAATACTCTCCTCCAATCAAGAAGACAAAGAAAAAGACCTGTGCAGCACATCCCAAGTAGGAGATGGCCCTGATGCCCCACAGAGAATTGGCCATGGCTTTGGGGAGAGTGGTGGAGATGGAGCCCAGGTCGAGGAGGGAGAGGTTGAGCAGGAAGAAGTACATGGGGGTGTGGAGGCGGTGGTCGCAGGCTATGGCGGTGATGATGAGGCCGTTGCCCAGGAAGGCAGCCAGGTAGGTGCCCAGGAAGAGCCAGAAGGTCAAGAGCTGCAGCTCCCTTGTGTCTGTAAATGCCAGGAGGAGGAACTCGTTGATGGAGCTGCCATTGGACATCTGCCTGTTCTGGGCATGGAAACTGCCAAAGGAGACAAAACAGAAAAATTCAGAGAAGCTTCTCTGAGCAAAAGTTGCTTCACTAACTGTGAAATACCTAAGGGTGCTTTTCTTTCCTGGAGGACTATTGTGCATCTCCGAGGCTTCAGCTCTGGTTTGTGGTGGCTGAGTGTGCTGTGCAGAGCAGTGCCCTCTACCCATGGGCTCCTTAAGGGTCAGCCCTGCTTTACAGCAATGACACATGGAGGCAGCAACACCCAGTGTGTTTGGAGGGAGGGGTCCTGGGGAGGGGATCCCTGGGCTGCACTATAGCAGAGGGTAAAAAGCTCAGAAGGACGCTTTCTTCCACGAAGGAAGGTGGGAGATGAGGTGCAGCACATGTGTCTCGTTACAGTGTGTGTTAGTATTCAGAGACCCCCATCCCACCTGGGAAATGTTCTTGGAAAGGGTCAAATTCCTCCGTTGCCCCATTGCTCTCAGTGTAAAGCTGCGTCAGTGCTCCCATCCAGGCGGCTGCTCTGTCCATCAGCCTGGTGCCCAGCTGCTCTGTGCTTGCACCGCTCTCCGCTGGAGGAGGACTACACACAGAGGTCGTTCTGAAAAAGCAACTGGACTGGACTGGGAGCAGAGGGGACCAGTTCAAGGTGCAGATTTCCAAACACCTCTCCTTTCCAGCACAGCTTTGCAGAGTAGCATGAAGAGGACAGGACAAGGACGTTGATTCGCATGGGCAGATCAGGTGCTCTCAGACATCACCAAGGTCCTACAGGAGAGCTATGCCCTTCTGGGCTGATGCTCACAGCCCCCCAGCACTCCCTGTCCAGCAGAACCTGGTGTCTTAAGGTGATGTCTGCTAAGGGAAGCAGTGTCTCATTGCCCAGCCACTGACTGCAGTGTCTCGAGCCTGGAAAATGAAGAGAGACCTTGGACACCTTGGTCCCATGGGAACACCTCCCGGGCAGCGCCCTCCAGGTCAGTGTCAGAGCAGGCACTCAAGACCCCCACCCCTTGTGCCACACCACCACTCTTATTGCCAGGGACCCCAAGAGCAGTGTCGTGGTTTAGCCCCAGTCGGCAATTAAGTACCACATAGCCGATCGCTCACCCTCCCCCCTCGGTGGGATGGGGGAGGGAATCGGAAGAGCAAAAGTAAGAAAAATTGTGGGTTGAGATAAGAACAGTTTAAGAATTGGAACAAAACCAACAACAAATAATAATAATTTGTAATGAGAAGGAAAACAACTAGTGAGCAAGAGAGGAACAAAAGCCCAGGGAAATAAATAAACAGTGACACAACCGCTCACCACGCACTGACCAACGCCCAGCCAGTCCCCGAGCAGTGATCGCTACCCCCCAGCCAACTCCCCCCTGTTTATGTACTGAGCATGAAGTCATATGGTATGGAATAGCCCTTTGGCCAGTTTGGATCAACTATCCTGGCTGTGCCCCCTCCCAGTTTCTTGTGCACCTGGAGAGCAGGGAAGCAGCGTGTTATCACTATTATTCTCATCCTAAAATCCCCTTTCCTAAAATCAGGAAAGCCTTCTCCTTCCCCAGCAGAGCACAGCACCTCCCAGCTAGCAAAATCCCAGGGCAGTCGCTCTCAGCCCCTTGGCTCTGCAGAGGGAAGTGGCCACGTGTCAGGAGAGATGCAGCTCTGCCGTGCCAGAGCTCCGGCTGCAGAGGAGGCAACTCCTGCCCTGCACCACACAGCCCTGAGGGCAGAGGCTCTGCTGGGTGGGAGACGAGACCGGGGGTCTTGCTCAGAGGAAGGGGGCTGCGTTGGAGGGCATGACAGGCAGCTTGCCAAATTCTCCCTCCCGTGACATTGCTGCTTGCAGTTTCCTATAGCTCTCTGCCCACGTGCCTGCTGCCTGGAGCTATCCGTGCTGGGAAATGTTTCTCTGACCTCAAGTTTTCCCTGTCAGGGATCACAGACCCCACCACCAACTACTGTCTGCTCAGCCCTGACCTGAAGAAACCTCCCAGTTTCAGGCACTCTCGAGAGGAACTCCCCGTTTGCAGGCAGTAAGGAGCAGGTCAGACAAACCCTGATGAGGACAACAGAGGTGATGCTGGTGCTCTCTGGAGGTAGAGGAGTGGGTGAAAGCAGTTTCCTTGGCTCCTACCAGACCTACTGATCTCCCAGTGCAGCAGCTCAGGACTCTCAGTCCCCCTCTCTAAACGGAGAAACACCTTGTCCTTTTTTCCTGAAACACAGGAAATGGAAAACATAGACTTAGGAAAGCAGTTTACCTTAGAGATATTCCCTGCCTTGAACTTCCTCTGCAAAAGTCCCCTCTGAAATGCCCTGGGCAGCTCTGGCTGCACACCCTGCCTTCACCCCTTCACACTTGTCTAACAGGAGCCCCTGCACTGGCACTCCTCCGCACAGATCTCGGAGGCTGTAGGCTGTGATAGCTTTAGGAGAGCCTTCCAGGAACCGCAGCTGCATTGCCCTGCACCAAGAGACTTACCGTGTCAGGGGCTGTCACGATTCCTTCCCTTTGAGCTCTCCTCTGTCCTCCCACTCCAGACGGCCTTCAGTCTCTCTCTGCCCTACTCCTTCTCCCAGCGCCCTGCTGCGCTTTGCAGAGGAGTTGCCCCTTGGCAGAGCTGTCTCTCTGCAGTGCTGCCTGCTTACCACCAGCTCCCTCCCTCCCAGGAGCCTGTCTCAACCCAGCAGTACAGGACCTGCCCAAGACCTCACTTCCTCTGCCCCGCACCCCACCCTGCCCTCCCTCCAGCTGTCCCTGGGGCTCTCCAGGAACCTACTTGCAAAGACACTCAAGTAATCACCCATGGTGCCTGTCTCACCTCTGCAGAGGCGTTTCTTTCCAGCAGTGCCCTTTCTCCTCTCAGAGACACACGTAGGTCTGAGAATCGCCCTTCCTTGTCCCAGCATTAAAGAGGACACCTGGACACTAGCAGGGAGGGATCTCCTTTGCCCATGCGCAGGGAAGGGAATCAGCTGAGTCCATGGAGGCATCTCATCCCGGATTTGCAGTCCTGGGGCTGGAAGGGACCTCAGCTCCCTCCCATGCCTGCCACAAACCCACAGGAGGTGAGATGCCTCCTGTTTCAGTAATGGCGCCTGTTAAAAACAGGCACCTACACCCCTTGTCTATGGTCCCATGGTCAGTGATGGAGATGGAGACCAGGAGTTCACACACAAACACCTGGTGCGGGAAACATCTGGGGGCATCATCCTGCAGCCTGGTGAGGAAGCCCGCTGAAATGACGGCAATTGCCCACATTTAGGACATCACCACCTGTCCCTACCCACGGTGTTCAGGGCCGCCTCTAGAGGTGTTCAGCTGACCAAATGGAGTTATGGGCCAGAGGGAGAGCGAAGTCTTTCTCTTTCTCCCCTCCTTTAGCTGCATTTACTAGCTGTCCGTTGTCTGTAACGAGAGCTGTCTCACACATCCCCACCTAGCCTAACCTAACGCAGGGCAGCTGCTCATTGAATGCCCAAATACAGGCCTGTAGTGCCATGCGAGAGGCCAAGGCTCTCCACCCAAACTGCCTGTGGCTGGCAGGGACAGCACAGGACCTACAGGAAAGCCATGTCCACCCAGAGCGGGTGCGTGACAGACACCCCAGGCGGCATCTCAGATGAATTCGGTGCTTGAGTGAAAGCGACTGATTCCCACCCCTGCCGTGAGGCCAGCTCTGTCCCATCTCTATCCAGAGATGCAAGGCACTGCATGAATAAGAAGCACATTGCACTGGGGTCTCCACTTGTGGGCCTACGTTCTCAGCTTCTTCTGGTTCTCCTCTCCCCCAGCCTTTACTCTCTCTCTTGATGATACAGTCTTCTAAGAATCCTAGGAATTTAGGTTGTGCCTAGATCTCAGGATGTCCACACCAAGGACACTTTCAGCAGCACCTTGTCATTCCAGGACAGCAGTGCCTCTCTCCAGCAAAGGCCTTGCAGGGCTGCAGAGACCCCCCTCACAGCAATGCCCTCTCCTGCCAGGGCTGCACAGCCCAGCCCTGTTTCTCTCTGACCTTGGGCACAGCAGGGATTGCTCTCTTCTCGAGCCCCTCATTTCTTTCTTACAACACCATCTGCCTTCCGCTCCAGCATGTCTCTGCCATGAAGCAAAGCTTTTGTGTACAAGGACTCTTGGGTGCTTGGTACCACTGTTCACCATGACAAGTCTGAGCATGGCCCTGGAGCCACAGCTCAGGGGCTGCAGCCCAGGTGTGCAACACTGTCCTCTGCCTGGGAACAGACAGGAGGAGCTGAACCCCCATGGTCTGTCACAAGCTGTGACATTGATGGAACAACTTCTGAGGCACAGGGGGACGCCTCACACAGCTCGCGTGCTGCAATGGATGGATAAAGGTTCTTCACGAGACACAGGCTGGGAGCATCAGAAGAGGAAGACTTTCTGTGTGAAGGAGCTGCTTGGATGTATGGAGCTCCTTGCTGGGAGAGTCAGGAGGTTGGGTGAGCCCTTGAGGGTGAGGATCAGAGGAGGGGCCAGTCAGGGCGACCTGGTGGTGGGAGATCAAGAACCTGCAATCAAGGGGAGGAGGTGGACAAGATCTTATTTAAGCAAGTCAAGGAAGTCTCCAGATGAGTGAGCTGGGGCTCTTTCTGGGGACGTTAATTGCCCTGACGTTCATTGGAGGGGGAACCCAGCACTGTCAAAATAGACCAAGGGGGTTGTGGAGGAGGTGGGAGCAATTTCTTAGGAAAGTCACCAGCTGGATCAACATAGATGATGTTCACCTGCATCAGGTCCCTGCAAACCATGAAGAGCTGGTCAGGGATGTGAAAACCAGTGTCATCCTTGGCTGTGGTGACCATGAAAGAGGGGGGTCCAGCTCCTGAGCAGAATGAGGAAGGAGAGGAGCAGAGTGCAGGTGTCAGACCTCAGAGGGGAAGACTTGGGCCTATTCAGGGGGATTTCAGTGGCGATCCCGTGGGCAGCAGTGAAGGGCAGCACAACTCAGTACAGCTTGTCTTTAATGACAGAATTGCCCACAAAGAGCAGTGGTGAGTGCATAGCTCACAAGAGCAGCTTGGGTGAAGAGGGAACTCATGAGGAAGCTCCATGGTTAATGGAAGCATCCAGGAGGTGGATGCAGAGACTCACTTCAGGTGGAGGAATTCAGAAATAGGAATGGCTTTAGGAACCCCACAGCTTCCCTAGAGATGACCCTTGCAAGGGAGTCCAAGGGGACCATTAAGGTGCTGCTACTTCAGTAAGAGTAAAAAAATAAACACGGATAATGCGGGGCCACTTCTGAATTCAGGGAGGTTCGATGCAGAGAGGTCTGACATCCTCTGTGTCCTCTTGGTCTCAGTCTTTCCCAGCAAGGTCTTCAAGGCCTTTGTACCTGGCGGCAGAACCCAAGGACAACAACCAGCAGCGGAAGGGGGTCGGGTCAGGGGTTACTTGAGCAAACTCAGCCCTGAACAGTTGAGGGCACCAGAGGGGCTGCCTCCACGGGTGATGAGAGAGCAGGCCAGTGTCACAGTGGTGTCACTCATCATCATCTCTGAAAGGTCAGGGAGATCAGGGGAACTTTCTGAAGACTGACGAAAAGCAAATGTTGCGAGCATCTTTCAAGAAGTCCCAGAAGATGAGCTGGGGAGCTAAAGGCTGCTTAGCCCCAGTTTGGTTGAGAGTGTGTCCCTTAGCACGTCCTCTGGGATCACGAGTTAGGACAGCGCATTCTGCATGGTTGACTAAGTTGATGGGTATAGGAATGATGGGCTGGTTGGGCCTGGAGGGACGTGGTGAACTGGAAACTAAGCAAATAGAAAAAGAAAAGAAATATTAAAAAAATAAAGCAAAAGATAGCTATTATTGCACTTTTCATATTTTAAACTTCCTTATGCTCTTATACTCCCTCTTGATTTCTTTCAAAATATTTGTCCTATGGTGGGGCAGGAGGGCCTGTTTGGTTTGCGTTTGGGTTTTTTTCTTTTCTTTTTCTGTTTGTTTTTTTTTTTTTTAAGAACAGTTTTGGCAATCAGGGTGGATTGAGTTAGAGGAGCACCGATGCCTGGTGTCCCCTCCCTCTGCAGTTTCAATGGGAGGGTCCTGGTCTCCCACGGCCCCTTGTGGTCACCACCAGTCCCTGGTGAGTCTGTCAGGCACACCAGGACCTCCTCAAGTGGCACTGGAGGCTTCTGGTCAGGAACTGAGCTCGGCCTGCAAAGATGAGGCAATTTTCTCCACATTTACATAGTGCGGGAACATTTTCATCAGCTGAAGTGTTGCAATACTTTTAGTAGAGAAATCACGTTTTCCTGTGTTGCCATCATGAAACTTTCCCAGATGAGTGCTGCTCTCAGGAGAAGAAACCTTGATCTTCCCAGCACTTGCTTGACCACTACTCTCTCCACTATGGAGTCTAGTGAATCTCACGAATCTTTTAGGTATTTCCACATGTCCTGATTAAACTGAGCATTTCTCCCGTCATCTTCTCAGCAGACTCTCGGCACATATGCATTTTCCAGCGTCCTTCCAGTTTCCTCCTCCCGTTACTCTCCATTCACTCAGACCCCTCCCAAGTACCCGGGTGCTGCTTTGAGCTTCAGGCAGTTTCAAGCTGCTGCTCCTGTCGCCTGACCGTCTCTTTGGCCAACTCCTTCCTCGCCTTTCTCTCTGTCCTTTCCTACTAACCTCAGGGAAGATTTTCCACTCAAAAGTAGAAGTGGAATTGAATGGAGGCAACTTGAACTTGATAGACAGCTGAGGAATGTAATTTATTCTTTCCCGAACTACTCTTTTCCCTTTTAGTTGTGTTTTTGTTTTTGTTAATGAAGAGAAATGCTGTGGCTGTCTGCAGCCACTTCTCCAAAGAAAGCAGCGTTGCGTTAAGGGTTACTGTCTCATACAAATGGGAGTCTGAGGAGTGGCTGAGGGGAACCCTCCCATTGAGTCACGAGGTTCAGACAGGACCCCCTTGCTTTCTAAACTCCTTCTCAGAGAGGAGTCTAGGTGTGGCTAGATCCAGTCTTAGTCTCAGACCTGGTCAACGGTTTATTTTCTAAGGACTGTGTGTATAGCCACTTATTAGTTCAGGGCTTTCGCTAAGGCGACAGCATTAACCTTTACACCCCCCCAGTCTGGTCGTGTTGAAGGAACCATCACGGCCAGAGCAGTGAAGAGTGCAGTTTATTAGAGCAACAGACACACAGATTCTTTGGATTACCGGTGATAAATTAACTGTCTGCAAAGCACATACAAATACCAAGAATATGAGTAGGAATAACACGGCCGGACACAAACATGTATGTAACACGGCTGGACACAACGTGTATATCAAGAGTATGAGTAACATGGCCAGACACAAACGCGTTAAAAGATAATAAAGCTACTCTGTAGAGGTTTCTAAGTTTCCCAGGGAGGCACTTGGAATAACCAAGTGTTCGACTCTTACCCAAAGGTGTCCCGATGGGGGGGAAGAGAGGCTCAGCCCGTCGACTGATCCCAAACGTCAGAATGATACACGATGGTGTCTTCCGTAACATTCTCTTTCTCTTAAGCTATTTTATACTATTTTTCACCTTTCAGGTGGAGCTTGAGTGACTCTAGTCATACATACCTTTGTTTAGGATTGGTGTAAAGTTTTCTGGCTTCGCTTTTAAAGGTATAAGCTAGGAAAATTCAGTGCGCAAGCTCAGTGAGGGGTGGTCGCACCTTGGAGGTGGGTAGCTTTTGGGATGGAGGTGTGTTTTGGAATTACAATGATGTTATAATGAGCAAAGTTCACCAAAACGACAGCATTTTGTCAAAAACGTGGCAGGCTGTTGGCCTAGGGTAGTAAATATGCAGCTTATCAGTTCTTTGACACCTTTAAGTTCCCCTATTATTGCAGAGCCTGGCCGCGGCATCTCCACACCGCTCCACCCTCTGGGCAGCGCCTCTTAGAGTCAGCACACCAAGTTCCCCTGGCGTTACCAACATCTAAGGTTGCAGGCCTAGGGAACTCCCATGCAATGGATTCCTTACATGTCAGCTGCATTCCACCTGGGAGGCTTCTTCAATGCTGTGCCTTACCTAAAAGTGTGAATATAAGTTCTAATTATTAAGTCACCTCAGCCATTACCCCACACCCAGCATCCAAGTACCCCTGTTTGCAAAGGCTTGGCTTCAGAGCAGAGGCATGCCAGAGTGGACAGCAGATGGAAACATAAAGCTGAAATTGGACGCCGAGAGAGTGAGCAAACCCTGCTGTCACCAAGGACAGAGAGAGCCGGGGCTGGGAAGTGCAACCCTGGAAAGAAACAGGTTTACTTCAGTGGTGTCTCTGCTGCCCCTTAGGGCCTTTGGTGGATGTGAAGGTGATCTCCATGAATGACAAGCTGCTGCTGTCAGGCCCAATGTGAAAATGGTTGGTCTGTTCCTTGATTGTATCATCAAGGGGGTGAGTAACGGTTGGGGGAGAGAAAAAACAGCAGCTTGAGAATGTAGGCTCACGAGTGGAGACCCCAGCGTGGTGTGCCTTGTGTTCCTGGACTGCCCTACATCTACCGGATACAGAAGGGACGGACCTTGCCACGCGGCACTGGTGGCAATCAGTTTCTTGCACAAAGGCACCGAAGCTGTCTGCAGTGCTGTCTGGGGTGTCTGACACACACTCGCTCTGAACGGGGGTGGCTTTCCCGTGCTGTACCTGCCAGCCACATGTAGTTACGCGTGAGACCCTTGGCCTCTCACATAACACTACAGACTGCTATTTGGACATTAGAGTAACTGTCTGGAATTTGATTAGGCAATGTGGGGATGAAAACTGTCATTATAGTCAATGGCGATCTAGTCAACCCAGCTGACAGAAAAGACAGAGAGAAACTTAGTTCTCCCTATGATACAGGACATAATTTGGTCAGATGGCAGCATATGCTGCCAAGAAAATAGTTAACAGGGACAAATGCAGTTGTCTTGCACATGCCTTGGACAACCGCTGGCACCTCAGATGTCACCAGGTACTTCACCTGAACAGCCAACTCCTGACCTACATCTTCATTATTTACAACAGGAACTGAGACAAGGAGCTCACATGCGGGTGCCTATTTAATGCACACTTGAACAATGTGCATTAAAAATGCAAGAGGAATTCCACCTCCTGTGGGTTTGTGGAAGGCATGGGAGGGAGGTGAGTCCCCTTTCCAGCACTGGCAATAGAAAGGCAGGATGAGATGCCTCAATGGACTCAGCTGAATCCTATCCCTCAGCAGGAGTAAAGAAGATCCCTGCCTGTAATTGTCTGGGTGTCCTGGCTAATAATAAGACAAAAAAGGTGATGTTTAGACCTAACTCTATCTCTGATAGGAGAAATGACACTGCTGGAAGTAAGTGTCTCTCCCCAGCTGCGGGAGGGAACATCAGTGGTTCCTTCAGCCTGTTTCACAGCAGGTTCTCCTGCAGCCCCAGGGACACCTGGAGGGAGCCCAGAGGGAGCAGAGAAAGAGATGCCTTGGGCTGGTCCTCTGCTGCTGGGCTGGGCTGGGCTCCTGGGATGGAGGGAGCTCATGGCGAGCGGGCAGCGCTGCAGAGAGCGAGCTCTGCCCAGGAGCAGCTCCTCTGCAAAGAGCAGCAGGGCTGGGGGCACTGCCTGCAGGTGCCGAGGGGAGAGGAGCGAGGCAGAGAGAGGTTAAAGGCAGTCTGGGGTGGAAGGAGAGAGCTGAGCTTGTTCAGAGATAAATCTTCACAGCCTTTGGCACAGTAAGTCTCTGGCAGCAGGGAAATTCAGATGAGTATCCTTGGAGGGGTCTTCCAGAGCTGGCACATCTCATGACTGATAGGAATGCTGTCTGATGACATATCAGGATGTCTGTCTTGGCTTCTCTGGTGTGGAGAAGGAGGACGTGCTCCAGAGCAGGGCTTCCCTGCTGCACCATCAGAGGGGCAGGGCATGATGGCTGCCTTGTCCTGGGGATGGCTGCAAGGGTGTGAAGCTGGGTGTGCAGCCAGGGGTGCCCAGGGCTGTCCAGAGCAGGGTCCCTGCACCCCAGGGGGCTGTGTGCCAGGGCAGGGACTCTGCTGCCTGCAGGGTCAGTGCTCAGCCTGCCTGGGGAACTCCCCACGGCGCTGCAGGGAGAAGCTGTGGGTGGAAGGAGTGCCCCCTGGTACGGCAAGACAGGGTCCTGCTCTTGAGAGGGTGCTGTGTGGGTCAGGGCTGCCTACAGCTCCAGATTAATCCCAGGGAATTTCCAAGGGGACTTTTCAAGAGGAAGGTCAGGATGAGGATTACCTAAAAGGACAGGAGTCTGTGCTTTGAGGTTTCTTCTCTTGGTTGGCTGGCTGGGCAGTGGGAGACTGGAATTTATTTCTCTGCTCTGGAGAAGGCACTGAGACCCCATTTCTCATCAGGACTTGACAGAGCTTCTGCTGAGACCCTGCACATACAGAGATGCCCCTGGGTAGTGCCCGGCTGCAGGAGGTGTCTGCAGGGCAGAGGTGAGCACACAGCGGGTGGGATAGGGTCTGAGAGCACTGACCGGGAGGAGATATGGGGACAGAGAAAGCTCCTGGCAGGGACAGCTCCAGGCAGCAGAGACATGGGCAGGGAGGGACAGGGAGCTGCTCCCAGAAATGCCATGGGAGTGGGGATTGGGGCACCTCCCTGCCATCCCCTGCAGGGCAGACACCTTCAAGGAGCACCCTCCTGGACTCCTCCCCCACCCAGCACTGCCTTTGTCCCCAGGGTCGTGGGATTTCAGGCTGAATCTTCTTCCTGGTAGCCCGACCCACAGTAAAGAGAAACCCCTGAGTGCCTGTCTGTCTGTGCCTGTCTGTCTGTGCCTGTCCTTCCTCCCTTGGCAGGAGCATTGGGCCATTTCTCTGTGTTTCCCCTCCTGTCCTTGCTGCCTTTGTCCCCACCTTACCTGGGGGCTCTGGGCACTGCAGTGTGTGGGGCTGTCAGCCCTCACCTAAGGACACCTCATCCTTAGGACATTTGACTCTTTCCCCAGGGGTCCTACTGGGATGCAGGCTGCCCTCCAGAAGGGCACAGCTCTCCCGTGGACTCTCTGTGTCCCATGGAGAAGACAACTCAGCGCTAAGGCCATGGCAATGTGGCTCATCGTCTGTGTGTGGGCAGCTGCAATGAGCCCTCTGTGTCGCTGGCCTGGGAGGGGGGAGCTGAGATGCTCCTCAGGTACAATGCGATGGTGGGGAGGTGTTTGGAGATGTGCACTTGGAAACTGGATTCCTCTGCTCTCAGGAGTTTCCCGTTTCTTCTCAGGTGAACATCTGGGTGTGATCATCCTCCAGCTCAAAGAGCTGCAAGGAAAGGGCAGCTGAGACCAGGGCTGATGGACAGACCAGCTCTCCACACCCTGAACTAAGGGACAGTCCCTTTGCCTGTCTGCACCCAGAACATGTCACTTGGAGTGCAGCAGGAATGCCAAGGATGTCTGCTTTACAAGCACTCCTCAGTTGTGGTGGGGCAGCTAGAACAAAATACACAAACCAAGATCCCCTCAGCTCTGCCCTGCAGTCGGCTGAAATGGGAGCAACAATGCTGAAAAGCTCCTTGATATCAAAAGTGGATTTAATCTGAGATCACCTCATGTTGCTATCACCTATTGCTGTAGGGCAGGACTGACTCCCCCAGAGCCCCCAGCAGAGACACCTGCTCCCCATGGCACCCTCAGCCAGCACCAACCAGAGCCCATGAAAGAGACCTGCCTGTCTCCCTGAAAGGGGCGAGGCAGTCTGGGGGGTTTCCCTGAGAACTGGAATAGATTTTGCTCAGTGAAATCTGCCGTAACTTCTCACTGCCTTTACCTCCCTGGGCAGGTCCCCATGCGCAGAGGCAGCAAATGGCCAACGGCAGCTCCATCACTGAGTTCCTCCTCCTGGCATTCACAGACACACGGGAGCTGCAGCTCTTGACCTTCTGGCTCTTCCTGGGCATCTACCTGGCTGCCCTCATGGGCAACGGCCTCATCATCACAGCCATAGCCTGCGACCACCGCCTCCACACCCCCATGTACTTCTTCCTGCTCAACCTCTCCCTCCTTGACCTGGGCTCCATCTCCACCACTCTCCCCAAAGCCATGGCCAATTCCCTGTGGGGCAACAGGGCCATCTCCTACTTGGGATGTGCTGCACAGGTCTTTCTGTTTGTCTTTTTCATTTCAGCAGAGTATTTTCTTCTCACTGTCATGGCCTACGACCGCTACGTTGCCATCTGCAAACCCCTGCACTACGGGACCCTCCTGGGCAGCAGAGCTTGTGTCCACATGGCAGCAGCTGCCTGGGGCAGTGGTTTCTTCTATGCTTTTCTGCACACTGCCAATACATTTTCACTACCACTCTGCCAAGGAAATGCTGTGGACCAGTTCTTCTGTGAACTTCCCCAAATCCTCAAGCTCTCCTGCTCAGACGCCTACCTCAGGGAGTTTAGACTTCTTGTGTTTAGTGCTTTTGCCTTTTTGGCGTGTTTTGTTTTCATTGTGCTGTCCTATGTGCAGATCTTCAGGGCTGTGCTGAGGATCCCCTCTGAGCAGGGCCAGCACAAAGTCTTTTCCACGTGCCTCCCTCACCTGGCTGTGGTCTCTCTGTTTTTGAGCACCGCCACGTTTGCCTACCTGAAGCCCCGCTCCATCTCCTCCCCATCCCTGAATCTAATGGTTGCTGCTCTGTACTCGGTGGTGCCTCCAGCAGTGAACCCCCTCATCTACAGCATGAGGAACCAGGAGCTCAAGGAAGCAGTGTGGAAACTGATGACTGAATGTTTTCCAGAAGCTGTAGAGTGTCCATCTTCTTCAACATATGACTCCTAGTCTAACTCATTACAGGCCCAGCCTTTCTTTATTCATTTTTGTTGTTATCATTGTTGTTGGACGAGATTTTTTTTTCTTTTCTTGTGTTTTTAACTTGTGATAACGTTGTCCACAAAGAAATGGGGACACCCCACTTGTACTTCATTGTCTTCCTCACTAGTGTGACCCAGAGAGTGTGTAAATAAGGAGCTATACTCCTTCTCTAATTAAACTAACTAAATGTACTGGCATGGCTTCTTCTGTCTGAGACTCCAGCAAGTAAAAATGAACCAAATCTTCTTCCTCATAGGTGGAGAAAGGGCAATAGGGCAATCATGGAGTCCCCCATACCTACGGAATGGGGAATGTTCCCAGCCCTTAGGCAAATCTGTTCTGTCTCTCTCTCTCATGACCTACATAGTGTTTGTGCTTGGGAAAACCCTCATCATCAGGCAGGTGGTGGCAAACCAGCATCTGCACACCCCCATGGGCTTCTTCTTGGGGCATTTGTCTTCCCTGGAGATCTTCTACAGATCCACCACCCTGCCCTAGCTCCTGGCCAGCTTCATGACTGGGACAGCACCATCTCTGCCCATCACGGTGTTAGTATTGTTTCCTGCACCTTTTGCATGTACAGAGTGTGTACTACTGGTGACCACATCCTACGATCGCTACTGGGCTGTGTGCCACCCCCTGCTCTCTACAAGACTCATGAACTCAGGTCTGTCTCCAGAGGGCAGCTGCACCTTTGCTAGGGGCATTTCTGCATCGACAGTAATCATTTCAGTCACGTCCCAAATATAGTTCTGTGGCCCCAGTGGAGCGGACCACTGCTGTGATTTCACCCCATTGCTGGAGCTCTCACGTAGGGACACTGTGACACTCATGCTCTTTCCTTTAATAACCCACTTTTTAGATCCCCTCCTCCTCTTCCTGCTCACACAGTTAACCTGTGTGTGCATCAGAGCTGGCCCTGGATGGGCAGCTCTCCCATCCAGCACGGGCAGACAGAAGGCCTTCTCCATCTGCTCCTCTCACCTCACTAGTGCCACTGTTTTCTACAGTACCCTCATCCCTGCCTGTGTGATGCTCAGAACAACCCTCCTGAGATAGTTTGGCAAAGCCCTTTTTCTACACCATTCTCACAGCCCTGCACAATCCCCTCATCTACAGCCTGTGGACCAGAAAGGTTGGGGTGAGTGGAACACTGAGAAAAATGCTCAGAAAAGCTGTGAGCTGCACAGAGAGCCCATTGGGCCTCTCATGGGCCTGCAGGGAGAAGTCACTGCTGGTTCTCTTCTGAACAGGACCTGAGGACCTGGAGAGGTGTGTGCTGTGTGCCAGGCACTCCCCTGCAAGGGTGGGATATGGAGAAGGCTTTTGGTGTGGGAAGGGGCAGAGAGGTGCTCGTGGAGCTGGCTGGCATCAGCGTGACACCTCTCTCAAATATCTTGGAAAAGCCAGAGAGATCAGGGAGGTGCCAAGGTCCTCAGAAAAGGCAAATTTCAAACCCATCTTCAAGAAGGGCAAGAAGGAGGATTGGGAGAAGTACAGGCTGGTCAGCTTCACCTCAGTCCCTGGAAAGGTGATGGGGAAATGCTCTTGCAGCCATGTCCAGACACTTGGAGGACAAGAAGGGGATTGCTGAACCCATGTGGGAGGGGAAAGCAGGGCATGTTGTGTATCTGGACGTTTGCAAGAACTTGGATGTGGTCTCCCATGGTCTCCTTAGAGCAGATTGCTGACATCTGGACTGAAGAAGTGGATGATGTGGTGGGTGGGATGTTGGCTGGACAATCAGGAACAAACGCCATCAGTGGTACAAAGTCCTTCGGGGAGCCAGATACTAGCACCATTCCTCAGTGATCGGCAAAATTTCATTAAAAATCATTCAAAGCCTAGCAATGCTGGAAATTAAGAATTTTTCAGCTATTAGATAGACTTCTTTTTCTGCATAGGTTTCAATGTTTTCTACAATTTACGTTCTGGGCTCGACTCAGATGTTTGCGCAGAGGTGGTCGCTGCCTCCAAGACACCCTGTGGTAACTGAGGCACCCATGTGGGAAAGGTAACCCAGAAACCCTTCTGGTACGGGAGCGGGTTTGCAGGCAGGGTACCTCTGGGATGGTGCAGGGCATCACCTTCCTCCAGTGCTGCTGGGTAGGCTGTGAAGAGGCCTCTCAAGCAGAGCAGACAGTATGTCCCCTTGGATGGTGGCTGGGAGGTCACTTCTGACTGGTCAGCAGTGGGGAGAGAGATACTCTGAAGTCGTGAAGGTCATCAGAAAGCTGCCCCCAACAAGATGACACATCTGGGGAGGACAGGAGGAGCCTGGGCAAGAGAGACGGGAGATTTGGGGGAAGGAAGAGAGGCTTGGCCAGCAGACACTAAAGAGGAAGTAAAATGGCTTCTGGTGATGTTACTGTGAAAACACAGACTGTGAAAACATTCCTATTTGGCCTTACACTATGTCTAACCAGTACTTGTAAGCCCTAACCCGACCCCTAAATGCCCCTCCTCACCCTGACAGTAATCCACTGTTACTAACCTGACTGAGCTTACGCCATCCCGAACCTCAGACCTTACATCTAAGACAAATCCCAAACCCATAACTCTTTACCCTTACTCTTATCCTATTGCTTCCCCTATCCTCTGTCCTTAGCTTTACAATGCTAGCCTCACCCCTAGCCCTCACCCCAGCCCTAAACAAAACCCTAACCCACAAAGCTAGCCCACAGCCTTAACACTAACCAGGCACCCTCAGAACACCACCAAACCCTCTCCCTAAGCCTTTGCCCAATCCGCAACACTGAAAGGTGAGATCTAATCTGTTATGCCCTAACCTAACCCCCAAAGTCTTCATTCTTGTGCTCTAAGCCCCTCATCTTTGTCCCCTCTCCTAACCCTAACTTACTCTGTTTGGCCCCTTGAAGGCAGGGCAGGGACCATGAGGTCTCAGAGCAGTCACAAGGCATTGGAAGAGGAGTGTGAGGTGACCTGTATCTAATCAGCTCATAGACCACAAGGAGGAGATGGTGGGAATGCTCTGGTGAGGTCAGCTGTGCTTCAGGATCTCATAGGCCGACAGGAGGCACACGGCTGTGAAGGTGGCAGTGAGGTCACATCTTGCTGTGGAGTTGATAGGCCAGCAGCAGGAAAATGGCTGGGAAAGGGACCGCGAGGTCACTTCTTTCTGCAGTAGCTGATAGGTCAGCCCTTGACTCATGGCTGGGATATTTGCTTTTAGGCTCACACCTGCCAGCATCCCTAGTAGGCCAGCAGAAGGCATGTGCTTGGCAATTGAATGGTGTAAATCCCTTTCCCTGAGTACCTGGTAGACCCATCAAGGCAGAGGGCTTGGATATGGGCTGTCACATTCCTTCCACTGGAAGACCTGATGGGACAGCAGCAGGTGCATGGCTTGGTTGTGTCTACTGGAGAAGCTGAAAGACCAGCAGCAGGCATGTGGCTTGGAAGATCATGGTGAGGTTACTTTTGTCTGGTCAGTTGATAGGCCACAAGAAGGGCGATGGGTTGGGCTATCCTTATGAATCCATTATGTCTGAGAAGCTCATAGGCCAGTAGGAGGCACATGGCTGTGAAGGCGAGTGTGAGGCCACTTTGGTCTCCAGTCTCCTTGAGTGATTGGCCATCAGCACACAGAGGGCTGGGGGGTTGACTATGACATCACTTCTGCCCGAGAATCTGATAGCTAGCAGCAGGCCATGACTCGGTGGTTGTTTGAACCTGGAGGTTCTCTTTTGTTACATCCCCAGTAAGAAAGGCACGCAGACTCTGTGAAGTACCATTTAAAATGCCATTTGATAGAGCAAAACAGTAGAAACAGTGAAAAAGGCCAACTACACTCAGCGCTGTATTAGGAGGAGCGTGGCCACCCAGACAACAGAGTTATCATCATCCCCCTTGCCTCAGCACTGGTGTGGTGATAGCTGGACTAGCGTGTTTGGGTGTGGGGTTCCTTGGTCTGGAGGAGTGGGGAAGAACTGGAGCGGCCCCAGAGGACATCTGCCAGGATGGGGGTTGGGGGACGCTGAGAGGCTTAAGCTTCTTTAGCCTGGTGAAGTGGAGGTTCAGGGCACTATAGCAGTAGCATGCAACTGCTTGAAGGGTGGTCTCAGAGATGATGGAGTTTTCCTGGTAGTGGGAAGAGAAGGAAACCTCCACAAAGTGCAGCTTAGAAGGTTCAGACTAGATGTGTTGAAAAAGAAATGTCACTCAACGAAGGGAATGAGACACGGACTCCGGTGCTGATAGTAGGGGGAGACCTTTATTTCCCTGACAACACTCCTTTTATACTTATCCCGACCGGTTCACGCGAAGCACGCGCAATGCACGCGCTTATTCTACCCATCTAATTGGCTCTGTAACTTTTATCACACAGCATTTCATTGGCTTATAGTTATCTTGTTGTTCCTTCTTCTGCTTTCCTTGTTTCCTTTTTTCCTCTTGGTCCCTCGCCCATGATCTTAGTTCAGAGATGTGTTCATTAAGTCAAGGTCGTCAGTGTACTGGTCTCCTACAACTCAAAGAGTATCCTTGTGGTGTAAGAGGTCACCAGAGGGAGTCTGGATCAGCCCATGGCTTTGTGTTTCAAGGAAAAGGCAGCAAGGGTGGCGAGACATCAGTGAAGGTATAGAAATGCTGGGGTGAGAGCTAGGTGGGAAAGCAAGATGGGTGTCTACAGCCTGAAGGGAAAGAGGTGCAGGCATGGGACAGTGTAGGACAGCCTGCAGCAGAGATGGCCAAGTGCTCTGGCAAGGCTGAAACGCCCATCAAAACCAAGGTCTTTGTCCCCTTGGTTATGACAGTTGCCTCTGCCACCTAGGCCTACCAAGCAAAACTTGTTTTGAGGCTCTGGACTTCATTTCTTCCTCACCCCTGCTTGGGGAGGCCAGGAGGTCTTGTACAGTTCTCCCTACACTTGGCGTTGCTCACTCTCACACCCCACTGCCCCCAGGAAGACCCCTGAGCCACGCGTGAGGGACAGGGTCTGCCTTCCCAGGGCCTGGGCATCAGGGCTTGGCCTTTCTGCTTCCTAAAAGAAACCAAGGCTTTCCTCAGCATTACAGCTGCCTGCACAGTGCCTGTGCCTACCTGCAATCATGGCCTCCAGTTCTCTGCTCTAACAAGGCCATGGGGAGGCTTTGTCAGTAATGGCCCTCAGTGGGGCCCATTAATGCTTCAAGGTACTTTGAGTTTTGCTTCTGACTTCTTGAGCAGTTTGTTGAATCGTCCCTCAGGATCGGAGGTCCATGGACTCAGCACCAAATGCACCATGGGGCTCATTAAAATACAGAAAGCCCTAACGTGCCATGTCTCTTCCTGTAATTTCCTTCAAGTCTTCAAGATTTGTACAGGTAATTAGAGAGCTTTCATAGTGTAGTTAAAGAGGAAGATATCAAAGTGCATCTAATAAAAATGATTTTTTATTTCAAAGGATATTTTTAATTACTTTTCAGTTTAGAGAAGAGGTGATGGAAGCATTCTCCAAGTGTTAATGATCCAGAGTGTCTCCTCAGGAGGTCTGGACAGGCAGGAAAACACTACATGGAGAACTTTGCTCCTGACCTCCCTAATGTCCACCATTTCTGTCACTGGTCACCTGGGACGTACATCAGTGTCCTTGCATCAGACTTCTCCAGTGATCTCTGCAGCTGGATGTTACAGCTCCATTGCATCATCTCCCAGTTGCTCTCCTTCGAGAACTGGCTGCACACAGGCACAGAGAAATATTCCTATTCGTAAGGAAAGAAAATTAAAGCATGATGACTTTTCATAAACAATAAACAACACCTTGTAATCATATGTTAAGTACAAGCTGCCTCTAATGAGGTCGCCTCTCTACAAGGGATGATCTTATCAGAAAGGTTTTAGATAGATAGATAGAAAAAGAGAGATATGAACATAATTCAAGACTTGGCTAAAGAGACCATTAGACTAGTGAAAGACAGGCAAGCTTTTAACTCCCTGAAGCTCAAAGCAGCTGCAAAGGTGAGAGGTATCTGAATGAACAAAGATTAAGGGGAGGAGAAAAATGGAGAACGATAGAAAGGGCCTTTGCCTAGACAGTCTGCATCTGCAAAGACGATTTAGAACTGGTCATTATATAATGGCAGTTGAAAGTATATGAAAGACTAGAGAAACTAAATACAGTGTATAACAGGCAGAATAGTGGTAATGAAGTTACAGGAGAAGATCAATATTTCTTTGGAATATCCCTTTTGAAAGAGCATGGAATTGGTAAAGGTCTTACATGAGTGAGGACAAGCAAGTGTTGCATCCATCATTGAAAAAGGCCAGAAGTGCAACCCAGGGAAGCACAGGCTGTACAAGCTCTCTGTGATGAGGAACGAGCCATTGAATGACACCTCATGGGTGACATTTCTGGACAGCTAAAAGAGAAGAACACGTAGAAAAACATTCAGCATGGCCTTCCCACGGGGAAATCATGCCTTGCCAACCTGATTGCCTTCATGATGAAATAACTGCCTTGGTGCATGAGGGATGCGCAACAGTAGAGGGAACAGTGGATGTCGTTTACATCAGCTTCAGCAGCACTTTTGGCATGGTCTCCCTCAATATTCTTCCACTCAAGTTAGGCCATTACAGTCTGGATGGATGGACAAACAGATGGGCAAAACACCAGTTGGATGATGAGGCTGAGAGAGCAGTGGTGAAGGGGTCATACCCTACCTGGAGGCCACTGGGACATAGTGGGGCGTTGTAGGACAGCACAGGGGACTCTCCTGGGCCCTTTGCAGTTTAACACCTGTGTCCATGACCCGGAGGAGGCAACTCTCACCACGTTTGTCGATGGCACTAAACTGGGAGGACCATTCCTGTGCCTTGGGATTGCCTTCAGGAGAAACCTAAACAGGCAGAAGCACTGTCCTGTCAGGACCGTCATGAAATAGAAGAAGGACAAAGGCCAGGTCCTGCGCCTGGGATAGACTAACACCCTGCAGAGGCAGGGGAAGGGGACTGCCTAGCCAGAGAGCAGCTCTGTGGAAAAGGCCCTGGTGGTGCTGGGGGACAGAAGGCAAAATAGGATCCAGCAGTGATCCACGTGTTGCCGTGTGACCTGGTAGTAAAGAAGGCCAGGAGTGTCCTGGAGTGTGTAAAGAGGGCCCTCGCCAAAAGAATGAGGGAAATTACTGTCTCCCCTGCTCATCACTTGTCAAACCACCTATACACTACAGAGTCCATTTCTGCACTCCCAGTTCAAGTGTACTGGGTCTGGCTGGGAAGGGGTTAACTTCCGTCGTAGAAGCCCCCACGGTGCCATGTTTGGCATTTGTGCCTACAACAGTGTTGGTAACACAGCCGTGTTTTGGCTATTGCTGAGCAGTGTTTGCACAGCGTCAAGGCCTTCTCAGGTTCTCACTCCGCTCCCTCCCAGTGAGTAGGCTGGGGGTGGGCAAGAAGTTGATGGGGGGAAACAGCCAGGACAGCTGACCCCAAGTGACCAGAGGGATATTCCATCCCGTATGACGTCATGCTCAGCAATAAAAGCTGGGGCAGAGGAAGAAGGAGGTGGAGTTTTTTGTCGTTCAAGGTGTCTGTTGCTGGGAGACTGCCTGGGCATCAGTCTGCTTTGGGAGGTGGTAAGTGATTTCCTTTGTGTTGCCTGTTGGTTTTGGTTTATGTTTGTATTTATCTTTTTTTCCCTCTATTATCTATTTTTATCTCAACCTACAAACTGCGCAACAACTTCATACAGCAGCATGGGTAGAGACATGGCTGTCTGAGTAGTGTCCAGAGGAGAAGGGCCTGGGCACCAGGACGATGCCATATGAGCCAGTGGGCCTCACATTTCAAATGGAGAGTGGAGAAACTGGAGAGGGTCCAGAGGAGGTCTGCCAAGGTGGAGCTAGGGGCCTAAAGCATGAGTTGTGAGGAGAGTCTGAGGGAACTGGGCCTCTCTAGCCTGCTGAAGGAGGCATGGGGCAACCTAGTAAGAGCCTACACCTACCTGGAGAGATGATGGAGCCAAGCCCTATTCTGCAGTGGCTGATGATATGACAGAGGCAACAGCCACAAAGTGCCTCTTGGGAGCTTTTGGCTGAGCCTTAGGAAAAAAAAAATGGACTAGCAGAAGCATTGCTGTGATCTCCACCTTTGGAGCTCTTCTTTGCTCTGCAAAGTCACAGCCAGCCTGGAGGATGGGCAGGAGACCCCCAGCAGTCTCTTTCCCAGCATCCCTTCCAGGACCCTGTGCCTTGCCACGCACCGTACGAGAAGAGATAAATCTGGAGGTGAGGGTCTCTACGTCATATGCTCGTAGGGCAATTCAGGGGAGGAAGGGAGCTCAGGTGATCTCTAGTACAATGCCCAGCTCCAAGCAGGGCCAGCTCTGAGGTCAGACCAGGTTGCTCAGTAAATGTCAGCATCTCTAGAGAGAGTTTACACATGAACCAGGCATCTAGGCCACCAGAACAGAAATGGAGATGAGGCATTTGACCAGCTCCCTGAACACAGCTATCAGTACCCCATGCCTCCTGAGATTCCTGGGAACATGCACATTCTTGTCCAGAGGAGTGGGTTCCTTATGCAAGTTTCCTGGCATATCTCCAGACCATGGGGTGCTTTAGGCTGGAAATAGAATTGAAAGAAAGCCTCTGACTTGGGTACAGAATCACAGAATCATATAGGTTGGAAAAGACCTTTAAGATCATTGAGTCCAATCATAAACCTAACACTGCCAAAAACCACCACCACACCATGTCTCTAAGTACCTCATCCAAACATCCTTTAAATACCTCCAGGGATGGCGACTCAACCACTTCCCTGGGCAGTCTGTTCCAATGCTTGATAACCCTCTCGGTGAAGAAAAATTTCCTAATATCCAGTCTAAACCTCCCCTGGCGCAACTTGAGGCCATTTCCTCTTGTCCTATCACCTGTTACCTGGGAGAAGAGACCGACCCCCACCTCTCTACAACCTCCTTTCAGGTAGTTGTAGAGAGCGATGAGGTCTCCCCTCAGCCTCCTTTTCTCCAGGCTAAACAGTCCCAGCTCCCTCAGCCGCTCCTCATAAGACTTCTGCTCCAGACCCTTCACCAGCTTCGTTGCCCTTCTCTGTACACGCTCCAGTACCTCAATATCCCTCTTGTAGTGGGGGGCCCAAACCTGAACACAGTATTCGAGGTGCAGCCTCACCAGTGCCAAGTACAGGGGGACGACCACTGCCCTACTCCTGCTGGCCACGCTATTTCTGATACAAGCCAGGATGCCATTGGCCTTCTTGGCCGCCTGGGCACACTGCTGGCTCATATTCAGGCAGCTGTCAACAAACACCCCCAGGTCCTTCTCTGCCAGGCAGCTTTCCAGCCACTCTTCCCCAAGCCTGTAGCGTTGCATGGGGTTGCTGTGGCCCAAGTGCAGGACCTTGCACTTGGCCTTGTTAAACCTCATACAATTCACCCCAGCCCATCGATCCAGCCTGTCCAGGTCCCTCTGCAGAGCCTGCCTACCCTCCAGCAGATCAACACTCCCACACAACTTGGTGTCGTCTGCAAACTTACTGAGAGTACACTCGATCCCTTCGTCCAGATCATTGATAAAGATGTTAAACAGAACTGGCCCCAACACCGAGCCCTGGGGAACACCGCTTGTGACCGGACGCCAACCGGAGTAAACTCCATTCACCACCACTCTTTGGGCCCGGCCATCCAGCCAGTTCTTTACCCAGCGAAGAGTACACCCGTCCAAGCCATGAGCAGCCAGTTTCTCCAGGAGAATGCTGTGGGAAACCGTGTCAAAGGCTTTACTGAGGTCTAGATAGACAACATCCACAGCCTTTCCCTCATCCACTACGCGGGTCACCTTGTCATAGAAGGAGATCAGGTTGGTCAAGCAGGACCTGCCTTTCCTCAACCCACGCTGGCTGGGCTTGATCCCTTGGTTATTCTCTACATGCCGTGTGATAGCACTCAGGATGATCTGCTGAATCAGCTTCCCCGGCACCGAGGTCAGGCTAACAGGCCTGTAGTTCCCCGGGTCCTCCTTCCGGCCCTTCTTGAAGATGGGTGTCACATTAGCTAATCTCCAGTCAGCAGGGACTTCCCCAGTTAGCCAGGACTGCTGGTAAATGATGGAAAGGGGCTTGGTGAGCACATCTGCCAGCTCCTTCAACACTCTCGGGTGGATCTCATCAGGCCCCATAGACTTATGTATGATCATCTTGATTGCTAAAAGAGGGGAAGGTGGAGAGATCTCAGCATTTCTGGGTTCCTGCCAAAGATTTAAGGCCTCCAAGAAAAGAGCTGAAGACAACAGTTTTGAACTAGTATAGCCTTTAGATCATTTCACACGTCAGGGCTCTGCTCCCCCATTGCAATCACTGGCACCCAGAAACCTCACCTGCTTTTCCTTCCTCTCCTCCCTAAACCTGACCAAGCGATGGGAAGAAAGGCAGCAGAAAGGCCCTAGGCCTCTGTGAATCAGCTGGGGTCTGGCACTTGGAGGGCCATGGTGTCATTCCATTGTACCCCCCATAAAGAATCAAGCTGGGGAGTGACTCTGCAAGTGCGAACCAACAGGGTCCATGCACAAGCAAGGCTGTGTCTATGGCTCTGTCTGGAGAGCAGTGCCCATACAGCTGGGTCTGAATCAAGCTGGATCTTAAGCTCAGCCCTGGGCTTCAATGGTCTCCTGGGCCCATGGACAGAGATGCAGGTGGAGGCCCCAGGTGATGCTGCTCAGGGCCATGAAGGCCTATGGGTGCTCTCAGGGCCCTGACACTGCCATATGAGACCCCACCTGCCAGTGCCCTCAATAGGCCAAATTCTCATTCCCTGATGTCCAGGGTCTGCTCTCTGCTACTCTCCTTCCCCATGTCCCTGCCGATCTGAGAGACCAAAATTTCATGGTCGCTATGGCCAAGGCTGACACTGGTCTTCACGTCCCTGACCAGCTCTTCCTCCTTTGGGAGTAGCAGGTCCAGGTGAGCAGAAGAATGGGTGGCCCATTTAGAAGCTGACCCACACACAAGCTGCCATCTAACCTGTTACGTGTCCCATAGAGACCCCCATGTATCTGAGCTTCCCTGACATCACACAAGGCATCCCCCACTTCTCATCTTCCCTGTCAGTCTGTCCTGAAGATGTTGTGTCTCCATTACCACAAAAGCTGTGGGAGCTGTCCTTCCCCACCTTAACTCTTATTCCACTCACATCACAGCTCTCCACAAAGAGAGCAAAAGCTGCAGTCCCCAAGGCCAGAGAGAAACAGGCCTGGGTGTGCAGCCCTGGCAGGAGAGGGCTTTGCTGTCCCAGGTGACCCTGCAGCACTGTGGGGCCTGTGAAGCTGATCTCCAAGAAGGACAAGGGGCTGCTGAGAAAGTCCCTGGGGGAGGACAGCCTGTGAGCCAGCCACACTACAGCCATCATGCTGGGGGCTGACCGCTGTGCTGCTTTTGTCTGGGATAGAGTTAATTTTCTTCACAGTGGCTAGGATGGGGCTGTGCTTTGGATTTGTGCTGAAAACAGCGTTGATAACACAGCGATGTTTTCGTTATTGCTGAGCAGTGCTTACACAGAGTCAAGGCCTTTTCTGCTTCTCACACCACCCTGCCAATGAGTAGGCTGGGGGTGCACAAGATGTTGGGAGGCGACACAGCCGGGACAGCTGACGCGAACTGACCAAAGGGATATTCCAGACCATATGACATCATGCTTAGCAGTAAAAAGCTGGGGGAAGAAGGAGGAAGGGGGGATGTCTTGCTTTTGTCTTCCCAAGTAATGGTTATGTGTGATGGAGCCCTGCTTTCCTAGGGATGGCTGAACACCTGCCTGCCCATGGGAAGCAGAGAATGAATGCCTTATTTTGCTTTGCTTTTGCGCGTGGCTTTTGCTTTACCTATTGAACTCTATCTCAACCCACGAGTTTTCTCACTTTTACTCTTCCGATTCTCCCCCCCATCCCACTAGGGGAGAGTGAGCAAGCAGCTGTGTGGTGCTGAGTTGCCGGCTGGGGTTAAACCACGATAACTGGCTAGATAACGGCTCTGCAGAGAAGGATCTTGGGATCCCAGAGGACAGCAAGCTGAGCATGAGCCAGCAGCCCACCATTGTTGCAAAGGCCAACAGCCTCCTGGGCTGCATTGGGAAAATCATTGCTGGCAGATGGAGGGAGGTGACCCTTCCCCTCTTCTCGGCACTGGTGAGGCCACATCTGGAGTGCTGTGCCCAGGGCTGGGCTCCCCAGTACAAGAAAGATGTTGACCTCCTAAAGCAAGTCCAGCAAAGGACCAGAAAGTTGGCTTAACGGACTGCAGCACCTTTCATAGGAGGAAGTCCCACTGAGAGATTTGGGACTGTTCAGTCTGGGGAAAAAAAGGCTTGGAGGGATCTTATTAATGTATATGGAATCCTTTTGAACTCAAGAAAATACTTTTTGACTGTGAGGCTGGTCAAAGACTGCAACAGGTTTTACAGAGATGTTGTGGAGTGTCCATCCATGGAGATATTCCAAACCAACTTAGATAAGGTGCTGAGCCACCTGCTCTCACTGACCCTGCCTCAGCCTGAAGAGTGAACTAGATGATCTCCAGAGGTCTCTTCCAGTCTCAGTTCCGAGATTCTGCAGGTATAAAGGAGAAAAGTAAGACAGAAAGAAATGAAGAACACAGAGCCTTGACCACAAATATAGTGGGATCCCATGGGGAGTACACAAGCTGGAGCAGGGGAGAAGTGTGAGGAGGAAAGAGCGGCAGAGCTGTTCTTTACTGACTGTTAACCCCCTCTTCACCATCCCCCCTGCTCCTCTTCAGATTGGAGTGGGTAGATGACTTGGGAACAGTGGAGTAATTTGAGCCTGGGACAAAGTGTGAGGGGAATGATCTTTAATATTTTTGTCATTGTTTTTCACAATGTAAATCTTTCTTAATTGGCAATAAATTAAATTGATCTTCGGCAAGTCAACAGGTCTCTGCCAGTGACAGTAAGTGGTAACTGATCTCCTTTACTTTATCTTGACCCATGAGCTTTTCTGATTTGTTTTCTCCCTTTGCCCTGTGGAGTCAGGGGAGTGAGTGAGCACCAGGGTGGCTTTCTGGCCGCTGGCCAAGGTTAACCCACCACAGAACCACATCTGGACTGCTGCGTCCAGTTTGGAGCTCCTCAGCACAAGACATACCCTGACAGACTGGAGCAAGTCCTGCAGAGGCCAGAAGGATGGTTGAGGCCTGGAGCACATTATAGACAAGGAGAGGCTGAGAGAGCTGGGTTTCTGAGAAGTCTTTCAGAATAAAAACTGGAGCAAGGACCCAGGCCAATAGGTGGGATCTCAATTAATGGAGATTTTCAATATTTGTTGAGAAAAGCCATAAGCACCTGATGTAGCTGGAGCTGTCTGAGAAAGGGCTTGGCTGAGAGACCAGCAGTGGCAAGAGCTGTGGGACTTCTGTGTAATAAATGCCAGTAGGAAACTGGTTCCCTTTTTATTAATACTGGCATTGCATTTGGGTGTCACTGAGCCCCAGAAGAGGACAGAGGTGACCATGCAGCAAAGGTCACTCCTCAGGGCTGGGGTGTGCAGCCAGACATGGAAATGGCCGGTGTGTGGGACTCATCTGGGACAGTTTTGCCAGGGCAGCTTACCCGGGGTGTCCAGGGAACATGGCACAGACTGGACCCCTCTCTTTTGCACCTTTGGTGCCTTGCTTCCTTCACCATGACACCTGACTCTGCTCTGTGAGCACCCTGCTGGGCGCCCCCACCCTGCACACTCTCACACCTTAGCTCTACACCAGCGCTTTCCTCTCCCAGGTACTTCACAGCCCAGCCCAGCCCCTCCCCAGCTCTCCCCACCACTCCTGCCATCTCCCCAGCCTAGCACCACAGAACAGCCCAATCTGGGCTGGTCCCACGGCAGTGTCCACCGCAGAGCTCTGGGAATTCACCCCACAGCCCCAGCCCCTCTGAAGGGCACAGCAGCTCCTAGGGGGCAGAGAGGGGGGTTCAGGCTCCCCATCAGCCCCAGGGATGCTGCTGGCCCCAAGGGCATGAGGAAATGGAAGCTAGTCACTCTGGCTCTCTTGAATTCATTCTTGCTGACTCCCCAATGCTGACTGAATCTGTGCCCTCCTCTGCTCCCACCAGCCCCACAGTCCTCGACAGTCCTCGTGCTGGGGTTCCTCATGCAGCTCCTGAAGCTCTGCAGCCTCCCTTCCCGGTGCCTGCTGAATCACCACTGACTCCCATGGCACTGCAATGTCCTTGTTCGTGGATCCATCGATTTAGAGCTTAAATTTTGGGGGACTTCACCTTTGAGGGTGCTTTACTTTCTGAGTCTCCATTCACTCCCCGCCCAGGGCATATGGTGAGTCCCCATCCTCTCCTGTATATAACCCTCCAAATTCATTTCCAGAGAGTCTGGTATATGCTATCAGTCCTGTCATACATGAAGAAACCTGAGGAGATAATGGGGAGCTCATGGACCATGTCCCTTGCCATTGGACACCAGGAAGAGAGCTTTTAAATACAGAACATTTGGTCCAGTGGAACACAATACTACCATGAGCTTAACTCTCAGAACATTGAGAACACAAGGAGAACAGACACTTTTAAAGACGAATTCCTCAGCCATTTCTTGGCAGCAACTTTGGAGGACAAGCCCAGCCTTCAGGCACTGCACCTGGGAGATGCCTTTTTATTCAAGAGCTGCTATTGGGCATCCCACATTTCACACAGTGTTGTGCAAGAGTCAGACACAACAGGCCCAAGTTTCAAAACAAGGAGTATAAACGCAGAAGATTATCTATAAACAGCATTATCACCAGAGAAAAAGGCAGACTCAGGGCCTAAGGTAAACTCAGGGAAATGTGCAGAGAAGGCGAGGCAGGCTATTGTCACTGAAACAGCGTGCATTGGGCCAGTTTCCATAGGGTTTCCTTCAACTCCTCATTCCTCATGCTGTACATGAAGGGGTTCACTGCTGGAGGCACCACCGAGTACAGAAATGAGAGCACCAGGTCCAGAGATGGGGAGGAGATGGAGGGGGGCTTCAGATGGGCAGAGATGCCGCTGCTGACATACAGGGAGACCACAGCCAGGTGAGGGAGGCACGTGGAGAAGGCTTTGTGCCGTCCCTGCTCAGAGGGGATCCTCAGCACAGCCCTGAAGATCTGCACATAGGACAGCACAATGAAAACAAAACACGCAAATGCTAAAGAGACACTAACCACAATAAGCCCAAATTCCCTGAGGTAGGCATCTGAGCAGGAGAGCTTGAGGATCTGGGGGATTTCACAAAAGAATTGGTCCAGGACATTGCCTTGGCAGACGGGTAGTGAAAATGTATTGGCAGTGTGCAGCACAGCATTGAGAAACCCACTGCCCCAGGCAGCTGCTGCCATGTGGACACAAGCTCTGCTGCCCAGGAGGGTCCCGTAGTGCAGGGGTTTGCAGATGGCAACGTAGCGGTCGTAGGCCATGACAGTGAGGAGAGAACACTCCGCTGAAATAAAAAAGAAAAAGGAAAAGAGTTGGGCGGCACACCCTTGGTAGGAGATGGTCCTGTTGTCCCACAGGGAATTTGCCATGGCTTTGGGGAGAGTGGTGGAGATGGAGCCCAGGTCAAGGACGGAGAGGTTGAGCAGGAAGAAGTACATGGGAGTGTGGAGGCGGTGGTCGCAGGCTACGGCGGCAATGATGAGGCCATTGCCCAGGAGGGCAGCCAGGTAGATGCCCAGGAAGAGCCAGAAGGTCAAGAGCTGCAGCTCCCGTGTGTCTGTAAATGCCAGGAGGAGGAACTCATTGATGGAGCTGCCATTGGACATCTGCCTGTTCTGGGCATGGAAACTGCCAAAGGAGACAAAACAGAAAAATTCAGACAAGCTTCTCTGAGCAAAATTCCATTCCTTCACTGTGAAATACCTAAGGGTGCTTCTCTTTCCTGGGGGACTGTTGTGCATCTCCGAGGCTTCAGCTCTGGTTTGTGGTGGCTGAGTGTGCTGTGCAGAGCAGTGCCCTCTACCCATGGGCTCCTTAAGGGTCAGCCCTGCTTTACAGCAATGACACATGGAGGCAGCAACACCCAGTGTGTTTGGAGGGAGGGGTCCTGGGGAGGGGATCCCTGGGCTGCACTATAGCAGAGGGTAAAAAGCTCAGAAGGACGCTTTCTTCCACAGAGGAAGGTGGGAGATGAGGTGCAGCACATGTGTCTCGTTACACTGTGTGTTAGTATTCAGAGACCCCCATCCCACCTGGGAAATGTTCTTGGAAAGGCTCAATTTCCCCCGATGACTGTTGCACTCAGTGTAAAGCTGCGTCAGTGCTCCCATCCAGGTGGCTGCTCTGTCCATCAGCCTGGTGCCCAGCTGCTCTGTGCTTGCACCGCTCTCCGCTGGAGGAGGACTACACACAGAGGTTGTTCTGAAAAAGCAACTGGACTGGACCTGGAGCAGAGGGGACCAGTTCAAGGTGCAGATTTCAAAACACCTCTCCTTTCCAGCACAGCTTTGCAGAGAAGGATGAAGAGGCCAGGACATGGAAGCTGATCCACATGGGCAGATCAGGTGCACTCAGACATCACCAAGGTCCTACAGGAGAGCTATGCCCTTCTGGGCTGATGCTCACAGCCCCACAGCACTCCCTGTCCAGCAGAACCTGGTGTCTTAAGGTGATGTCTGCTAAGGGAAGCAGTGTCTCATTGCCCAGCCACTGACTGCAGTGTCTCGAGCCTGGAAAATGAAGAGAGGCCTTGGACACCTTGGTCCTATGGAAACACCTCCCGGGCAGCGCCCTCCAGGGCAGCGTCAAAGCAGGCACCCAACACCCCACCCCTTGTGCCACACCACCACTCTTATTGCCAGGGACCCCAAGAGCAGTGTCGTGGTTTAGCCCCAGTCGGCAATTAAGTACCACACAGCCGATCGCTCACCCTCCCCCCTCGGTGGGATGGGGGAGAGAATCGGAAGAGCAAAAGTAAGAAAACTTGTGGTTGAGATAAGAACAGTTTAAGAATTGGAACAACAACAACAACAAATAATAATAAATTGTAATGAGAAGGAAAACAACTAGCGAGCAAGAGAGGAACAAAAGCCCAGGGAAATAAAAAACCAGTGACACAACCGCTCACCAACCACCGACCAACGCCCAGCCAGTCCCCGAGCAGTGATCAATACCCCCCAGCCAACTCCCCCCAGTTTATGTACTGAGCATGACGTCATATGGTATGGAATAGCCATTTGGCCAGTTTGGATCAACTATCCTGGCTGTGCCCCCTCCCAGTTTTTTGTGCACCTGGAGAGCAGGGAAGCAGCGTTTTATCACTATTATTCTCATCCTAAAACCCCCTTTCCTAAAATCAGGAAAACCTTCTCCTTCCCCAGCAGAGCACAGCACCTCCCAGCTAGCAAAATCCCAGGGCAGTCGCTCTCAGCCCCTTGGCTCTGCAGAGGGAAGTGGCCACGTGTCAGGAGAGATGCAGCTCTGCTGTGCCAGAGCTCCGGCTGCAGAGGAGGCAACTCCTGCCCTGCACCACACAGCCCTGAGGGCAGAGGCTCTGCTGGGTGGGAGACCAGACCGGGGGTCTTGCTCAGAGGAAGGGGGCTGCGTTGGAGGGCATGACAGGCAGCTTGCCAAATTCTCCCTCCCGTGACATTGCTGCTTGCAGTTTCCTACAGCTCTCTGCCCACGTGCCTGCTGCCTGCAGCTATCCCTGCCGGGAAATGTTTCTCTGCCCTCAAGTTTTCCCTGTCAGGGATCACAGACCCCAGCACCAACTACTGTCTGCTCAGCCCTGACCTGAAGAAACCTGCCAGTTTCAGGCACTCTCGAGAGGAACTCCCCGTTTGCAGGCAGTAAGGAGCAGGTCAGACAAACCCTGATGAGGACAACAGAGGTGATGCTGGTGCTCTCTGGAGGTAGAGGAGTGGGTGAAAGCAGTTTCCTTGGCTCCTACCAGACCTACTGATCTCCCAGTGCAGCAGCTCAGGACTCTCAGTCTCCCTCTCCAAACACAGCAGCGCCTTTTCCTGTTTCCCTGCAGCAGCAGGAAATGGAAAGCAGAGACTCAGGAACGATCTTTACCTGTTAAGGTACCTCCTGCCTTGAACTTCCTCTGGAAAAGTCCCCTCTGAAATGCCCTGGGCAGCTCTGGCTGCACACCCTGCCTTCACCCCTTCACACTTGTCTAACAGGAGCCCCTGCACTGGCACTCCTCCGCACAGATCTCGGAGGCTGTAGGCTGTGATAGCTTTAGGAGAGCCTTCCAGGAACCGCAGCTGCATTGCCCTGCACCAAGAGACTTACCGTGTCAGGGGCTGTCACGATTCCTTCCCTTTGAGCTCTCCTCTGTCCTCCCACTCCAGACTGCCTTCAGACTCTCTCTGCCCTACTCTTTTTCCCAGAGCCCTGCTGCGCTTTGCAGAGGAGTTGCCCCTTGGCAGAGCTGTCTCTCTGCAGTGCTGCCTGCTTACCACCAGCTCCCTCTCTCCCAGGAGCCTGTCTCAGCCCAGCAGTAGAGGACCTGCCCAAGACCTCACTTCCTCTGCCCCCCACCCCACCCTGCCCTCCCTCCAGGTGTCCCTGGGGCTCTCCAGGAACCTACTTGCAAAGACACTCAAGTAATCACCCATGGTGCCTGTCTCACCTCTGCAGAGGCGTTTCTTTCCAGCAGTGCCCTTTCTCCTCTGAGAGACACACGTAGGTCTGAGAATCACCCTTCCTTGTCCCAGCATTAGAGAGGACACCTGGACACTGGCAGGGAGGGATGTCCTTTGCCCATGCGCAGGGAAGGGAAGGGAATCAGCAGGTAGGCATCTCATCCTGCATTTGCAGTCCTGGGGCTGGAAGGGACCTCAGCTCCCTCCCATGCCTGCCACAAACCCACAGGAGGTGAGATGCCTCCTGCTTCAGTAATGGCGCCTGTTAAAAACAGGCACCTGCACCCCTTGTCTATGGTCCCATGGTCAGTGATGGAGATGGAGACCAGGAGTTCACACACAAACACCTGGTGTGGGAAACATCTGGGGGCATCATCCTGCAGCCTGGTGAGGAAGCCCGCTGAAATGACGGCAGATGCCCACATTTAGGACATCACCACCTGTCCCTACCCACGCTGTGTTATGGAGTTATGGGCCAGAGGGAGAGTGAAGTCTTTCTCTTTCTCCCCTCCTTTAGCTGCATTTACTAGCTGTCCGTTGTCTGTAACGAGAGCTGTCTCACACATCCCCACCTAGCCTAACCTAACGCAGGGCAGCTGCTCATTGAATGGCCAAATACAGGCCTGTAGTGCCATGCGAGAGGCCAAGGCTCTCCACCCAAACTGCCTGTGGCTGGCAGGGACAGCACAGGACCTACAGGAAAGCCATGTCCACCCAGAGCGGGTGCGTGACAGACACCCCAGGTGGCATCTCAGATGAATTCGGTGCTTGGGTGAAAGTGACTGGTTCCCACCCCTGCCGTGAGGCCAGCTCTGTCCCATCTCTATCCAGAGATGCAAGGCACTGCATGAATAAGAAGCACATTGCACTGGGGTCTGCACTTGTGGGCCTACATTCTCAGCTTCTTCTGGTTCTCTTCTCCTCCATCCTTGACTTACCCTCTTGAAGATAAGGTCTTCAAAGAGTCCAAGGAATTTAGAGTGTGACTAGATCAGGGGATGTCCACACCAAGGACACTTTCAGCAGCACCTTGTCTTACCATGAGATCAGTGCTTCTCTCCACCAAAGGCCCTGCAGGGCTGCAGAGACCCCCCCCCACAGCAATGCCCTCTCCTGCCAGGGCTGCACAGCCTGGCCCTGTTTCTCTCTCACCTTGGGCACAGCAGGGATTGCTCTCTTCTCGAGCCCCTCATTTCTTTCTTACAACACCATCTGCCTTCCGCTCCAGCATGTCTCTGCCATGAGGCAAAGCTTTTGTGTACAAGGACTCTTGGGTGCTTGGTACCACTGTTCACCATGACAAGTCTGAGCATGGCCCTGGAGCCACAGCTCAGGGGCTGCAGCCCAGGTGTGCAACACTGTCCTCTGCCTGGGAACAGACAGGAGGAGCTGAACCCCCATGGTCTGTCACAAGCTGTGACATTGATGGAACAACTTCTGAGGCACAGGGGGACGCCTCACACAGCTCGCGTGCTGCAATGGATGGATAAAGGTTCTTCACGAGACACAGGCTGGGAGCATCAGAAGAGGAAGACTTTCTGTGTGAAGGAGCTGCTTGGATGTATGGAGCTCCTTGCTGGGAGAGTCAGGAGGTTGGGTGAGCCCTTGAGGGTGAGGATCAGAGGAGGGGCCAGGTAGGGCGACCTGGTGGTGGGAGATCAAGAACCTGCAATCAAGGGGAGGAGGTGGACAAGACCTTATTTAAGCAAGTCAAAGAAGTCTCCAGATGAGTGAGCTGGGGCTCTTTCTGGGGACGTTAATTGCCCTGACGTTCATTGGAGGGGGAACCCAGCACTGTCAAAAAAGACCAAGGGGTTTGTGGAGGAGGTGGGAGCAATTTCTTAGGAAAGTCACCAGCTGCATCAACATAGATGATGCTCACCTGCATCAGGTCCTTGCAAACCATGAAGAGCTGGTCAGGGATGTGAAAACCAGTGTCATCCTTGGCTGTGGTGACCATGAAAGAGGGGGGTCCAGCTCCTGAGCAGAATGAGGAAGGAGAGGAGCAGAGTGCAGGTGTCAGACCTCAGAGGGGAAGACTTGGGCCTATTCAGGGGGGGTTTAGTGGCGATCCCGTGGGCAGCAGTGAAGGGCAGCACAACTCAGTACAGCTTGTATTTAATGACGGAATTGCGCACTAAGAGCAGTGGTGAGTGCATAGCTCACAAGAGCAGCTTGGGTGAAGAGGGAACTCATGAGGAAGCTCCATGGTTAATGGAAGCATCCAGGAGGTGGATGCAGAGACTCACTTCAGGTGGAGGAATTCAGAAATAGGAATGGCTTTAGGAACCCCACAGCTTCCCTAGAGATGACCCTTACAAGGGAGTCCAAGAGGACCATTAAGGTGCTGCTGCTTCAGTAAGAGTAAAAAAGTAAACACAGATAATGCGGGGCCACTTCTGAATTCAGGGAGAGTAGATGCAGAGAGGTCTGACATCCTCTGCGTCCTCTTGGTCTCAGTCTTTCCCAGCAAGGTCTTCAAGGCCTTTGTACCTGGCGGCAGAACTGAAGGACAACAACCAGCAGTGGAAGGGGGTCGGGTCAGGGGTTACTTGAGCAAACTCAGCCCTGAACGGTCGAGGGCACCAGAGGGGCTGCCTCTACGGGTGATGGGAGAGCAGGCCAGTGTCACAGTGGTGTCACTCATCATCATCTCTAAAGGTCAGGGAGATCAGGGGAACTTTCTGAAGACTGACGAAAAGCAAATGTTGCGAGCATCTTTCAAGAAGTCCCAGAAGATGAGCTGGGGAACTAAAGGCTGCTTAGCCCCAGTTTGCTTGAGAGTGTGTCCCTGAGCACGTCCTCTGGGATCACGAGTTAGGACAGCGCATTCTGCATGGTTGACTAAGTTGATAGGTATAGAAATGATGGGCTGGTTGGGCTTGGAGGGACGTGGTGAACTGGAAACTAAGCAAATAGAAAAATAAAAAAATATAAAAAAATAAAGCAAAAGATAGCTATTATTGCACTTTCCATATTTTAAACTTCCTTATGCTCTTATACTCCCTCTTGATTTCTTTCAAAATATTTGCCCTATGGTGGGGCAGGAGGGCCTGTTTGGTTTGCGTTTGGGTTTTTTTCTTTTCTTTTTCTGTTTTGTTTTAAGAACACTTTTGGCAATCAGGGCGGATTGAGTTAGAGGAGCACCGATGCCTGGTGTCCCCTCCCTCTGCAGTTTCAATGGGAGGGTCCCAGTCTCCCACGGCCCCTTGTGGTCACCACCAGTCCCTGGTCAGTCTGTCAGGCACACCAGGACCTCCTCAAGTGGCACTGGAGGCTTCTGGTCAGGAATTGAGCTCGGCCTGAAAAGATGAGGCAATTTTCTCCACATTTACATAGTACGGGAACATTTTCATCAGCTGAAATGTTGCAATACTTTTAGTAGAGAAATCATGTTTTCCTGTGTTGCCATCATGAAACTTTCCCGGACGGGTGCTGCTCTCAGGACAAGAAACCTTGATCTTCCCAGCACTTGCTTGACCACTACTCTCTCCACTATGGAGTCTAGTGAATCTCACAAATCTTTTAGGTATTTCCACATGTCCTGATTAAACTGACCATTTCTCCCGTCATCTTCTCAGCAGACTCTCGGCACATATGCATTTTCCAGAGTCCTTCCAGTTTCCTCCTCCCGTTACTCTCCATTCACTCAGACCCCTCCCAAGTACCCGGGTGCTGCTTTGAGCTTCAGGCAGTTTCAAGCTGCTGCTCTGTCGCCTGACCGTCTCTTCGGCCAACTCCTTCCTCGCCTTTCTCTCTGTCCTTTCCTACTAACCTCAGGGAAGATTTTCCACTCAAAAGTAGAAGTGGAATTGAATGGAGGCAACTTGAACTTGATAGACAGCTGAGGAATGTCATTTATTCTTTCCCGAACTACTCTTTTCCCTTTTAGTTGTGTTTTTGTTTTTGTTAATGAAGAGAAATGCTGTGGCTGTCTGCAGCCACTTCTCCAAAGAAAGCAGATGGGAATCGATGCTGAGACATTCAGCTCCAAACGGAGTGGGAAAAGCTTCGATTTTAACATGAGTGATGTAAGTCTGCGGTGAGCGGGCAGAGAAATGGCAGAGTGGGGGGTGATGGGGGTGGTGGGATGAAGAGTGTCTCTGCAGCGTCTGCCAGAAAGGGTCTTGCTTGTCCGACGTATTCATACTTCATCATGAGAGACTCTGGATCAATATGAAGTGGAGATTGGTGATATTGTTTATTCTGTCGGCAGGAAAATAAAAGAAAAGTGGGAAAAGCATAACCCTTTTTCAAGTGTTATTTCGTCTTCAAATCTTGTCTTTTAGACTCTACTCCTGACATCTCTCTCATGAACCGCAGAAGAATGGAGGAATTAAAGGAAGCTGCAGAGAGCCATGGCGTGTTCGGGCATTTGCATTTCCCTGAGCCCTCTGGTGCCACGTTCCTGAACTGCAGGTACCGAAGGAAGATTGAACAAGCTGCTGAAGAAGTGTTTAAAATTTGATTAAAATCTCCAAGGTTCTGAGGGTGTCAGTGGCCCCCTGAGGGCCATCACCGATGAAGCCATGAAGGGAAGCACGGGCGGCGGTACCCCTCCCTGGGGGCTGCCTTGGACTGCAAAGGGGTCAGCACTGGTTACAGGTGACAAAGGCACCGTGCAGGTGGCTTTGATGCCACTTTGTCACGGTTGAGCCCCAGTCGGCAGCTAAGCACCACCCAGCCGCTCGCTCACCCTCCCTCCCCGGTGGGATGGGGGAGAGAATCGGAAGGGCAAAACGAGGAAAACTCGTGGGTCGAGACGAGCGCAGTTCAATAATTGGGAAAAAGAAAAAAAAAATATATTAATAATAATAATAAATTGTAATGAAAAGGCAAACATCAAAAGAGAGAGAGAGGAACAGAACCCAGGGGAAAAAAATAATAAGTGATGCAACCGCTCACCACCCACCGACCGACGCCCAGCCAGTCCTGAGCAGCGATCGCCACTCCCCGGCCAACGCCCCCCAGTTTCTATACTGAGCATGACGTCATATGTTATGGAATAGCCCTTTGGCCAGTTTGCATCAAATGTCATGGCTGTGCCCCCTCCCAGTTTCTTGTGCACCCAGCAGAGCATGGGGAGCTGAAAAGTCCTTGACCAGTGTAAACACCACTTAGCAACACCTAAAACATCAGCGTGTTATCAACATTATTCTCATACTAAAATCCAAACCACAGCACTATAGGAGCTACTAGGAAGAAGATTAACTCTATCCCAGCCAAAACCAGGACATACGTGAGCCCTTGGTGTGTCTCATCAAGAAGGACGGGCAAGCTCCCATCCCTGGGACGTGGAAGGGAGATCCTGCTCCTCATGCGTTGCTCAGGGCTCTTCATGGAGCAGTGCGATGTGGGGGTGTGCGATGACAAGAGCAGGACGACCCTCGGACTGCCTGAACGCTGTGGGGGATGAGGAGGCAACCAGGCCATGGGGCTGTAAGGCCATGGTGTCCCCTCATGGCTCTTGGTGGCAGTGACAGCATTGAGAGCTGAGAGGACAGAGATCTTGGTTGTGGTGGGGAAGTCCCAGCCCCACCAAGGCCCTCCCTCATCCCCACCACAGGCTGTCCCATGCTCTCCCACGCCTGCAGCAGTTCTCCTGCAGACTTTGGCCACCCTGCTGCTTCCCCACCTCGCTCTGACCCTGGGATTTCCCAGGCTTTATGAATCTCTTTTTGCCCTCCCTGCCTTCTCCTTCCAACACAAAGCTGTGGTTTGCTGGGGATTTGCCGAACCTCTGAAGCCCTGAGCAACATGTCCAGCTCCATTCAAAGCTACTGCTCCTTAATCACCTAAGATATCCCAGCACCATACTTTCTTATCATCGAATCATGGAATCGTAGACTCCTAGAATGGTTTGGGTTGGAAGGGACCTTTAAAGGTCCTCTAGTCCAACCCCTCCTGCAGTGAGCAGGGACACCTTCAGGTAGATCAGGTTGCTCAGAGCCCCATCCAGCCTGACCTTGAATGTTTCCAGGGATGGGGCATCTGCCACCTCTCTGGGCAACCTGGTTCATTGTTTCACCACCCTCATGGTAAAAAAATATCTTCCTTATATCCAGTCTGAATCTGCCCTCTTTAGTTGAAAACCATTACGCCTTGTCCTATCACCACAGGCCCTGCTAAAAAGTCTGTCCCAATCTTTCTTATAAGCCCCCATCTGAGTACTGAAATGCTGCAAGGAGGTCTCCCCGCAGCCTTTTCTCCGCCAGGCTGAACAACCCCAACTCTCTCAGCCTTTCCTCATAGCAGAGGTGTTCAAGCCCTCTGATCATTTCTGTGGCCATCCTCCGGACCCACTCCAACAGGTCCATGTCTTTCCTGTGCCGAGGGCTCCAGAGCTGGACGCAGTACTCCAGGTCAGGTCTCACCGGAGCAGAGTAGAGGGGCAGAATCACCTCCCTCAACCTGCTGGCCACGCTTCTTTTGATGCAGCCTAGGATATGGTTGGCCTTCTGGGCTGCGCGAGCACATTGCTGGCTCATGTCCAGCTTTTCATCCACCGGTACCCCCAAGTCCTTCTCTGAAGGGCAGTTTTCAATCCCTTCATCCCCCATCCTGTACGGAGAGTGGGGGTTGCCCAGGCCTGGGTGCAGGACCCTCATGAGGTTCACCTGGGCCCATTTCTCAAGCTTGTCCACATCCCTCTGGATGGCATCCCACCCCACAGGCATGTCAACCACACCACTCAGCTTGGTATCAGGTGCAAACGTGCTAAGGGTGCACTCAATCCCACTGTCTATGTCATTGATGAAGATATTAAACAGTAGTGGTCCCAATACAGACCCCTGAGGGACACCACTTGTCATCGCTCTCCATCTGGACATTGAGCTGTTGACCACTATGCTCTGGACGTGACCATCCAACCAATTCCTCACCCACCAAACAGTCCACCCATCAAATCCATTTGTCGGTGTCTACAGAATGCCTTGAATGTCGATTTAAGTAGACGACTGTGGCTGAGCCATAGAAGAGCGTCACCACCCCGAGGTGTGAAGAGCAGGTGGAAAAGGCTTTGTGTCTGCCGTTAACTGAAGGTATTTTCAGAACTGGCCTGATACTTTTAATGTAAGAAAGAACTATTAAGGAGAAAGGAAGGATTGCAAATAGCAGGATGATGGTGTACAGCATCACTTGGTTCCAGGAAGTGTCTGCACAGGCCAGTTCCAGCAGAGGGGGGACATCACAGAAAAAGTGATGAAGGTCATGGGATGCACAGAAGGGCAAAGTGAACACCTGGTCGGTCTGTCCTACTTCCACTTGCACTGCTACGTGGGGTATGTGGTACCCCACGACCCCACCACCAGGCTGATGCAGAGACCCCTGCTCATGATGAGGGTATAGTGCAGGAGGGCACATATGGGTTTGTAGCGGTCATAGGCCAGGGGAGCCAGGAGAAGGCATTTGATGCTGCCCAACAAAACCAGGAGATCCTGCCATCTTGCATCAGGAAACCCACCAGCTTTTTTGGAAGAGTGACTGACGCATAGCAGATCTCCAGCAAGGACAAGCTCCTCAGGAAGAAATCCATGGGGCTGTGGAGGCTTGAGTCCACTGTGGTGAGTGCAATCAGGCTGTTCCCTGTGAGGACCAGGAGGTAGATGAGCAGGAATACTGGAGAGCACAGGCCCTGCAGGCTGGAGGGGTCAGAAAAAGTCCCAGAAGAATGAATCCCGATCCAACGGTGTGATTCTCCACGCCTTTTCTTCGGGGCATTTTCCCTATACAGAACGATCCACACAACAGGCTCTTAGAGGATGCTGATGGCCCGTCCACCATCACACATGCTTCAAGCCTAGAGAAAGACTACTAACATCAGCATAAACATGATTGCAGGAGTAGGCGAGCTTGACCTGCAGACCATTCATCTGCATGACTCTTTGGAAATCTAACATGGGTTGCTTGCTGCAGTGAGGTTTGTAAAGAGAGGGGAGAACAGAATCCTTGAGCCTGAATGACTGGGGTTTGTCATGTAGATAAAAGAAACTTGACTTCCTTTTTTAGAGGTGATTTGACTGAATAGAATCCCTGGGGATAGACGAGAAAAAAGGAAGAAAAGGGATAAATAGTAGCCCCTTTAAGAACAGCCTTGCTTATGTTCTTTGTCCAGATCTTGTAAGACCTGCATTTAATGTAAGACCATGAAGAAGAAATAGGATGAAAAGGAGGGAAGGGATGAAAAAGGGGAAGACAAAGCAAGGCGAGGTTAGGCAAGGAGAGGCAATCAAAACAAAGCAAGGCAAGGCATGACTTGATTCTGAGGCCTTAGTGAGAGAGATTAATCCCAGCTCTCCTCACATGTAAGAGCTCATCCCCTGACGCTGTGTCCACACACAAAGATCTGGGAGAATATCTTCGATCCGAATCATTCATTTTTACATCATGATGAAGGGTGAATCCCATCAGAAGTAGCACATCTGCCGATGAAACCACTGACACTGATGCATCCATGGGACATTTGACCTGCTCCCCAGTACCCTGCAAGCCCTCGCAGGAGCAGAGCAATGCTCTGGCTGCCTGGGGAATGGAGCCTTCCCTTTGCATTTCCCACCTTCCAGAGCATAAAGGCTTCTTGCTGGGCACACTTGAAGCGTGTGAGCTACAAGCAAGCAGCACTGCAGTAGCAGGTTGCTTCTGATGAAGAAGAGACTCAGCTGAAAGATGTTTAAGAACCTCAGTTTGACATGGGGAAGGAATATCCTCTTCCAGGCAGAGTGCTGAGGATGCTGACTGTGTCTCTCCAGCTCTCGCTAACTCCCTTTGAGAAGTCTTCTTAAACTCTGATGTCTTAATGATGAGACCAGCAGGTCAGAAAACATGTGACAAAAGCATTTTGATTAGCCAAGTGAAAAACGCAGGGCAGTTTCCTCAAGAGAAAAATCTGAATTCACAAAAGCATGTCACCCTGTGAAAGTGTGCACCCCCCCGCCCCCCAGCCTGCCCTTTGTGTCCCGTAACCCTGCTCAACCGATAAGCACCAGTGGCAGTCGCAACGGATGCCTCTGGTCGTGATGGCTGCATCTGGCTCAAAGTGGACTCGGGAGACAGATAACACAATAGCCAAGGGCTATAGCCAAGGTTGGTAGGCAAATACGACTATGAGTCAATCATCTTAGCCCCATAAATATGGAGCAGCCCAAGAGCCCTTGGAGCTCTCCTGCACAACAGCAGGCTCCATGCCCAGATCTCCCCTTGAGCAGGGACGCCTCTCAAGGTTACTCCTCAGGAGGTTGAGAGATTCCTTGCTGCAACAGATCCTCAGGAAGTGACTAATAGCATGCTAAACTTTGCAATCTTAGCTAAGTGATATAAAGTACTGACTGTGCACATCTAATCCTTTAGACAGAAACCATTGACCAAGTCTGGGACTACGACTGGATCCAGCCGTACCTAGATCCTCTCTGAGGAGGAGTTTAGAAATAAAGGGGGTCATTTCTGAACCTCATGACTCAACGGGAGGGTCTCCCTGACACTTTTGTCCTGTCTTCTATGCAGGAAATACTCAAGTGTACCTTGCCATCGAATGTTGTGAAACCACTGTCGCCTTTACCATTGAACCTTGTTAACTCACTGTTTTATATCAAGAAAGTGTATTTTTGCTTCTCTCTTAAGAATGAAGTGCATCACTCCATGTGCAACTATTGCTGGCGGATGGAGGGAGGTAATCCTTCACCTCCTGCCAGCACTGGCGAGGCCACATCTGGAGTGCTGTGTCCAGGGCTGGGCTTCCCAGTGCAGCAAAGTGGTTGATCTACTAAAGCAAGTCCAGCAAAGGGCCACAAAGCTGGCTTAAGGGACTGCAGCATCTTTCACAGGAGGAAAGGCTGAGAGATGTGGGACTCTTCAGTCTGCAAAAAAAAGAAGGCTTGGAGGCATCTTATTGATGCATATACAATTCCATCTGAACCCAAGAAAAGACTTTTTGACTGTGAAGCACTGGAACAGGTTGCCCAGAGAGGTTGTGGAGTGTCCATCCCTGGAGACATTCCAAACCCACCTAGACAACGTCCTGAGCAAGCTGCTCTAGCTGACCCTGCCTCAGCTGGGGGTTGAAGCAGATGATCTCCAGAGGCCCCCTCCAGTCTCAACCGTTCTGTTATTCTGTGAGTGTAAAGGAGAAAAGTAAGACAGAAAGAAATGAACAACACATCGCCTTGTACTGCAAATATGGTGGGATACCATGGGGAGTACGCAAGCTGGAGCAGGGGAGAAGTGTGAGGAGGAAAGAGTGGCAGAGCTGTTCTTTAGTGACTGTTAACCCCCTCTTCACCATCCCCCCTGCTCCTCTTGGGGCTGGGGTCATTAGGTGAATTGGGAGCAATGGAGTAATTTGAGCCTGAGTGAAAGTGTGAGGAGAATGGTCTTTAATATTTTTGTCATTGTTTCTCACAATCCAAATCTTTTTGAATTGGCAATAAACTAAACTCATCCTCGGCAAGTCAACACGTCTTTGCCAGTGACAGTAATTGGTAACTGATCTCCTTTACTTTATCTTGACCCATGAGCTTTTCTGATTTATTTTCTCCCTTTGTCCTGTTGAGGTTGTCTGACAGCCGGGTGTCTGGCTGGCTGCTGGCCAAGGTTAATCCATCACAGGACGGCATCTGGACTGCTTCATCCACTTTGGAGCTCCCCAGCACAAGAAAGACCCTGACAGACTGGAGCAAGTCCTGCAGAGGCCAGAAGGACAGTGGAGACCTGGAGCATATTATGGACAAGGAGATGATGAGAAGGATGCGTTTTTGAGAAATTCCTCAGAATAAAAACTGGAGCAAGGACCCAGGCCAGTTGCTGCAATCTCAATCAATGGACTTTTTCAATATTTGTTGAGAAAAGCCATAAGCACCTGATGTAGCTGGAGCTGTCTGAGAAAAGGCTTGGCTGAGAGACGAGCAGTGGCAAGAGCTGTGGGACTTGTGTGTAATAAATGTCAGTAGCAAACTGGTTCCCTTTTTATTAATACTGGTGGTGCAGTTGGGTATCACTGAGCCCCAGAGGAGGACAGAGGTGACCATGCAGCTGAAGTCCCTCCTAAGGCCTGGGGTATATGACCAGACATGGAAATGGCCGGTGTGTGGGACACATCTGGGACAGTTTTCCCAGGGCAACTTCCACAGGGTGTCCAGGGAACATGGCACAGACTGGGCCCCCCTCTTTGGCACCTTTGGTGCCTTGCTTCCTTCACCATGACACCTGACTCTGCTCTGTGAGCACCCTGCTGGGTGCCCCCACCCTGCACACTCTCACACCTTAGCTCTACATTGGCCTTTTTTTCCTCTCCTGGGCTCCTTTGAGCCCAGCCCAGCCTCTCCCCAGCTCCCCCCACCTCCCCTGCCCTCTACAACAGCCCAGCCCAGCCCAGTCCTGCCCACTGCGGCAGCTCCGTGTAGGCTGGCCGCATGGCAAGTGCTACCACAGGGTGCTGCAGAGCTCTGGCCATTCAACCACAGCCCCAGCCCCTCTGAAGGGCACAGCATCTCCTGGGAGGCAGAGAAGGGTCTCATCCTGCCCATCAGCCCCAGAGAGTCCTGGGCCTCCTCAGGCAGCTCCCGCATCTCTCCTGTCTCCCTCCCCTCTGGCTGCTGGGTCCCCACTGAGTCCCATGATACTGCAGAGTCCTTCTTTGTTGATACTGTGATTCAGTGCTTTACTTTTGGGGGACATCACCTTTCAGGGTCTTTCACCTTCTGAGTCTTCATTCACTCCCAGCCCTGGCCACATGGCGAGTCCCCATCTTCTCCTCACCCCTCCAAATCAATTTTTGAGAGAGACATGTAAGTGACATCAGTCCTGTCGTACATGAAGAAACCTGAGGAGATAATGGGGAGGTCATGGAGCATCTCCCCTGCGACTGGACACCAAGGAGAGAGCTTTTAACTCCAGAACATTCTGTCCAGTGGAACCCAATAATACCATGAGCTTAACCCCAATCACAGGGAGAACACAAGAGGAAAACTCCTTAACAGGCCAATTCCATGGACACCTTGGCAACACCGTTGGAGGAAGAGCCCAGTCTTCAAGCACAGCACCTGGGAGATGCCTTTTTATTGAAAAGCAAGGGTCAGACACAACAGGATAAAACCTCAAGACAAGAAGTACAAACACAGAAAATTCTCTTTAATAATAATTATCACATGAGAAAAAAGCAGACTTGTGGCCTGAGATAAACTCTGGGAAATGGGGTGAGAAGTGGAGGCAGGTTATTGTCGGTGAAACAGCATGCATTGGGCCAGTTTCCAGAGGGCATCCTTGAGCTCCTGGTTCCTCATGCTGTAGATGAGGGGGTTCACTGCTGGAGGCACCACCGAGTACAGAAATGACACCACCAGGTCCAGGGATGGGGAGGAGATGGAGCGGGGCTTCAGGTGGGCAAAGATGCCAGTGCTGATAAACAGGGAGACCACAGCCAGGTGAGGGAGGCACGTGGAGAAGGCTTTGTGCCGTCCCTGCTCAGAGGGGATCCTCAGCACGGCCCTGAAGATCTGCACGTAGGACAGCACAATGAAAACAAAACACCCAAATGCTAAAAGGGCACTAACCAGAAGCAGCCCAGCTTCCCTGAGGTAGGCATCTGAGCAGGAGAGCTTGAGGATCTGGGGGATTTCACAGAAGAACTGGTCCACAGCATTGCCCTGGCAGAGCGGTAGTGAAAATGTATTGGCAGTGTGCAGGAGGGAATTGAGAAACCCACTGCCCCAGGCAGCTGCTGCCATGTGGACACAAGCTCTGCTGCCCAGGAGGGTCCCGTAGTGCAGGGGTTTGCAGATGGCAACGTAGCGGTCATAGGCCATGACAGTGAGGAGAGAACACTCTGCTGACATAAAAGAGAAAAAGAAAAAGAGTTGTACCACACACCCTTGGTAGGAGATGGCCCTGTTGTCCCACAGGCAATTGGCCATGGCTTTGGGGAGAGTGGTGGAGATGCAGCCAAGATCGAGGAGGGAGAGGTTGAGCAGGAAGAAGTACATGGGGGTGTGGAGGCGGTGGTCGCAGGCTACGGCGGCAATGATGAGGCCATTGCCCAGGAGGGCAGCCAGGTAGATGCCCAGGAAGAGCCAGAAGTGCAAGAGCTGCAGCTCCCACGTGTCTGCAAATGCCAGGAGGAGGAACTTGGTGATGGAGCTGCTGTTGGACATCTCATCCCTGTGTTCATGAGGTACTGCCAAAGGAGGAAATGATACTCCCAAGTTAGGACTGCTCTGAGAAAAACGCTTTCCATTCCCTCCCCCACCAAACACAGATTGTCCCTCCCCTTCCTTTCAGGACCTTCATACATCTCCCTGGCTGGCATTCTGGTTTGTGCTGGCCAAATGTGCCATTAGGAGCAGGGCTCTGCCCACGTGCTCCCAAGCAGTCATCCCTGCTGTATAGCTGCAGGCACCTGGGAAAGGGGGTGACAGCTCCTGAAATTCAGTTTCCCTCAGATGTTAGCCACTCAAATGAAGAGGAGCTGCTCAGCATCTTCCAGCAGGGCAACCCCAGGGAAACTCCTGGATGTGCTAAAACTGTTGTGACCTGAGCAGAGACAGCTCCCACCTCAGCCCCACACACTGCACTGTCCACAGACCCACAGGAACAAAGGCAGCATGGACAGGAGGGAAAGACAGAGAAATGCCCCAATGCTCCTGCTGAGGGAGGACAGGGACAGACAAACAGAAGTCACAGAACTTGTGAGTTTCTCCTTCTAAGGATTTAGCTGCTAAGGATGTGACTCAACCAAAGTCCCTACAGCCTGAAGGGCAGAAGCTCTACAGGGTGGAAGAGGAGACCAGGGGCTGCTCTGGGGAAGCATCTGCACTGCAAAGGATGGCAGGGAGGTGCCCCAATTCCCTTCACACAGCACTTCTGGTCGCAGTTCTGCCTCAGCCCCTGCCCATGTCTCTGCTGCCTGGAGCTGTCCCTGCCAGGAGCTGTTTCCCCGTCCCCACGCCTCCTCCCTGCCACTGCTCACAGACCCCGTCCCACCTGATGACCTCCCAGCAGCAGGGCACTGCCCAGGGGCATCTCTGGGTGTGCAGGCTATGATGGGATCATCAGCTCAACCCTGAGGAGGCTGGAAAGGTGATGCTAGGGCTGTCTCCAAGCCATGGGGGTCTTCATTTTTATACACTCAAATGTATTCACCTCTAAGGGAAAAAAGATTTGAACTTGAAGTGTCTCCTCCACAACCAAGAGAGGACTTTTCATGTCCAATTCCCCATCCAGACAAACAAGAGTAGGAGACTGAAAGCACAGGCTCCTTCCCTTACAAACGGCCCTGCCTTGATGGGCTTCTATAAAAGCTGCTTCTGCCAATATCCTGTGGAGATCTGGAGCTGTGAGCAGCCCTGACCCATGCAGCACTCTCTCGACAGCAGAAGGACCCTGCCCTGCCAAAGGTTCTTTTTTCCACCCCCAGCTTCTCGCCGCAGCGCTGTGGGGAGCTCCCCAAGCAGGCTGAGCACTGACCCTGGCAGGTGGCAGAGCCCCTGCCCTGGCACACAGCCCCCTGGGGCACAGGGACCCTGCTCTGAAGGACAGCCCTGGGCACCCCTGCCTGCACACACGGCTGCACACCCCTGCAGCCGTCCCTGGGAAAAGGCAGCCATCATGCCCTGCCCCTCTGACAGTGCAGCAGGGAAACCCTGCTCTGCAACACCTCCTTCTCCTCTACACTGGAGAAACGGTGAGAGTCCTCTTGAAAGATCTCATAGTTTGTGGGATGTGCCAGCTTTAGGAGATCTTTTCAGGAACTGCAGCTCCGTTGCCCTGCACCCAGACACTTACCATGTCAAGGGCTGTGAAGATTTTTCCACCAGTGAGCTGTCCTCTGTCCTCCCACTCCTGACTGTCTTTAACCCCTCTGCCTCGCTCCTCTCCCCTCAGCACCTGCAGGCAGTGCCCCCAGCCCCGCTGCTCTTTGCAGAGGAGCTGCTCCTGGGCAGAGCTCGCTCTCTGCAGCGCTGCCCGCTTGCCATGAGCTCCCTCCATCCCAGGAGCCCAGCCCAGCCCAGCAGCAGAGGATCAGCCCAAGGCATCTCTTTCTCTGCTCCCTCTGGGCTCCCTCCAGGTGTCCCTGGGGCTGCAGGGGAACCTGCTGTGAAACAGGCTGAAGGAACCACTGATGTTCCCTCCCTCAGCTGGCGAGAGACACTGATTTCTAGCAGGGTCATTTCACCTCTCAGGGACAGAGGTAGCTCCTATAATCACCTTTTCTTGTCCATCATTAGGGAGGACACCCCAACACTGACAGGGAGGAATCTTCTTTACCCCCACTGCTGAGGGAAGGGATGCCGCTGGGTCAGTCGAGGCATCTTACCCTGGGTTTCTATTTGGGCTGGAAGGTGACTCAACTCCCTCTCATGCCTGCCACAAACCCACAGGAGGTGGGATTCCTCTTGCCTCAGTTCAGATGTGCACAGAATAGCCACCTGCATGGGAGCTCCTTGTCTCAGCTCCCATGCTACTTAATTGAGATGGAAGGCAGGAGTGAGCTGCTCAGAGCCAAACACCTGGTGGCTCTGAACCATGTGAGGTGGTTGAAGGTATCTGCAGGTACCTGCAAACTCAAATGGAGCAGTTCATAGAGACAGCGCAACACCCTGGGGCATCCTCTTGGAAGCAGCTGGGCATTTCCTTTGGTCAACTGAATGACAATGACAATGACAATGACAATGACAATGACAATGACAATGACGATGACAATGACAATGACAGCTGTTGCCCAAATTAAGGGCAACGAAACATGTCCCTACTCATTCTGTTCAGGGCGGCCTATAGCGTTATTCATCTGACAGTATGGAGTCACGTGCCATAGGGAGAGCTCAGTCTCCCTCCATCACCTGCATTTACTAGATCTCCACTGACTACCTTGGCAGGTGGTTCATGTTCATCCCCAGGCTGCATGACAGAATTCAGGGCAGATGTTCAATTTAATGTTCAAATCCAGGGCCATAGAGCCACATGAGGTGCCAGGGCTGTCGGGAACAGCACAGGACATAGGGGAAAGCAGTTGCCATTCAGGGTGGGTGCATGACAGACACCCCAGATGGCATCGCAGAGAAGGAGATTTGGTGCCTGTGTGCCGCTGACTGATGCCTTCAGTCAGAGGCATCAGCCATCAGATGCCATCAGAGAGGCAAGGTCTGTCCCTTCTCTACCCAATAGCTGCAGGCATTGCGTGAACATTTGCGTTGCTGAGGGTTTCTTTTCCACTCTTCCCAGGTGCAGGACTGTGTCCGTGAGACTCGTGTAGCAAAGCACCTGGTCTCTTACAGGTTCATTTCCAAGGAATCTTATCTGCCCCCCAGGATACAGCCACAGGCTGACTCTGAACTAGTGCTCCTTGTCCCTCAGTTGCGTTCCCTGGTGAAAGGCGGCCACTCTGCAGGCAGACAACTGCAGGCGTGTGCTGGTTTTGGCTGGGATAGAGTTAATTTTCTTGATAGTGGCTGGTATGGGGCTATGGTTTGGATTTGTGCTGAAAACAGTGTTGATAACACACTGATGTTGTAGTTGTTGCTGCTCTGGTCAAGGACTTTTCAGCTTCCCATGCTCTGCCAGGTGCACAAGAAGTTGGGGGGGGCACAGCCAAGACAGCTGATCCAAACTGACCAAAGGGCTATTCCATACCATATGACGTCATGCTCAGTATATAAAGCTGGGGAAGAAGAAGGAAGAGGGGGGATGTTCAGAGTGATGGCGTTTGTCTTCCCAAGTAACCATTACGCGTGATGGAGCCTGTTTTCCTGGAGATGGCTGAACACCTGCCTGCCCATGGGAAGTAGTGCATGAATTCCTTGCTTTGCTTTGCTTGCGTGCATGGCTTTTGCTTTACTTATTAAGCTGTCTTTAGCTCAACCCACGAGTTTTCTCACTTTTACTCTTCTGATTCTCTCCCCCATCCCACTAGGGCAGAGTGAGCGAGCGACTGTGTGGTGCGTAGTTGCTGGCTGGGGTTAAACCTCGACAAGGCGTCTCTCTCCCTTTGCTACAGGCTGTGCTGCCTGCGTCCTCGGACGGCTCCCTGGCCCAAAAGGTGCCAGCCCAAGTGCCAGGGGCTCCCTGGACCTGCGACACTTGCACTCTCCCCAGTCCCAGCAGGGCCTTGCTGCTCTGAGTGCTGTGGGCAGCCACGGGGCGCTCAGGAGGGGCAGCTGCACACCCCGCAGCACTGCCCGGGCCACGGCAGGAGCACCGGGGCTCCAGCGCCATTTCCCTGGGACCAGCCACCGGCCGAGCGCTGGATTGAATTGTCACACCGCAGCCTCGCCTTCCAGGACAAAGTCAGCTTTGCTTCCAAGCCTCCTCTAGCACCGCTCCTCCAGCTGGCCTCTGCCATTCAGACGTGCAAAGTTACCTCACTGCTGAGCTCATGACGGGGTCAGGCCTCAGGAGCTGCCAGCCTGCCAAGCCTCACTTGCACTTCCGCTGCCTTGACCCCGTGCCCCTGCTGGCCCCGCCCCTGAAGAGCAGGCCACACCCCCCGACAGATATGATGGATATGATGACATAGATATGAACATAATTCAAGAGTTGGCTAAAGAGACAATTAGAGTACTGAAAGACAGGCGAGCTGTTAACTCCCTGAAGCTTAAAGCAGCTGCATAGGTGAGAGGTATCTGAAGGAACAAAGGTTTAGGGGAGGAGAAAAATGGAAAGGGCCTTTGTCTGGACAGTCTGCATCTGAAAAGATGATTTTAGAAATAGTCACTGTATCAGGACAGGTGATAGTATATGAAAGAGTAGCGAAACTAAAGACACTGCATAACAGGCAGAATAGTGGTAATGAAGTTACAGGGCAAGATGGGTATTTCTTTGACTATCCCTTTGAAAGGCCATGGAATTGGTAGAGGTGTCTTGTGAGTGAGGACAAACCAATGTTGCACCCATCTTTGAAAAAGGCCCAAAGTGCAACCCCGGGAACCACAGGCTGTACAAGTTCATATGATGAGGAGTGAGCCACTGAATGAGTGCTCCTGGGTGACATTTCTGGGCACCAGAAAGAGAAGAGCATCAGCATGGACACTGCAAGGGTAAACTATGCCTCGCCAACCTCATTGCTTTCATGATGAAGTAACTCCATTTGTGTACGACAGGAGAACAGTAGATGGCATTTACCTCCACTTCAGCAAGACTTCTGGCATGGTCACCCTCAATATTCTTGTACCCATCTTAGGCCACTAGAGTCTGGAGGGATAGACAAGCAGTTGAGCAAAACACCAGTTGGATGATGAGGCTGAGAGAGCTGTGGTGAAGGGGTCATACCCTACCTGGAGGCCACTGGGACACAGTGGGGCATTGTGGGACAGCACAGGGGACTCTCCTGGGACCTGGGCAGTTTTACACCTCTGTCCATGGCCTGGAGGAGGCAACTCTGACCACATTTGTTGATGCCATTAAACTGGGAGGACGATTCCTGTGCCTTCAGATTGCATTCAGGAGAAGGACTGTCTTGTGAGGAACGTCATGAGAGAAGAAGGACAATGGCCAGGTCCTGCGCCTGGGATAGACTAACACCCTGCAGAGGCAGGGTCTGGGCGCTGCCTAGCCAGAGAGCAGCTCTGCAGAAAAGGCCCTGCTGGTGCTGGGGGACAGAAGGCAAAACACGGTCCAGCAGTGATCCACACGATCCAGTGCAACCTGGTGGCAAACAAGGCCAGCAGTGTCCTGGAGTGTGTAAAGAACATCCCCCTACTCCCTCATAATCTGTCATACTCCCTCAAACGGGTGGAATTAGCCATGCAGACTGAGATCTCTGCAATTAAACCTACCTGTTCACCATTCCTGAGTACATCTTACGCAGGATGGTCAGCATGGTTGCATAAACAGGCTCTCATCTCTCCAAAACGATCAAAGAGAGACGGGACTGGTGACTTAGGAACGGGACTGGGAGTCTTAAACAGCAGAGATGCTGAAGTACTTGCTAATAAATTAGCCACAGTAACCAATGACTTGAGTGCCCTGAAACACCCTTTGCAATCTTCTCTTTCAGCTCTGGGAGCTAACCAATGGCTCTTATCGCATATATTGCCTCAGTGGGGAGAGGAAAAGTAGAAAGACCACCAGTTGATTGTGGATGCACTTGCTGTGACCCAAAACAATGTTTCTTTAGCTCCTAGTTGTGTCCAAGCTCAACTCTGCATGCAATCTACAGTAGCTACAATTAGACGGGAAGGTGAGGAAGGCACCCTGCCCACTGAAATTCAAAAAGTAATTTGGGATAATGCAACTGGACTTGTATGTATTGGGAAAGGATGCGCTTGCATGAGAACCTTTTGTGATTTTGTATTTGTAGATCACCTTACTGTAGCTATAAGTAATCACTCGAATATTTGGGTTGTAATTTTACCAAAATTATGGGTTGCAACTTCAACTGTTCAGCTCCTGTCACAACTCACCAACTGCTGCAAGCTAACTATACACTGGATCAAGACTTATTAACTCCTACAACACGATGACCTGAAGCAACTGCTGGAACGCGTCTGCAATAACGGACATAAGACATCAGTCACCGTCCACCATGACGCGGAAGAGATACATCGCGTCTTAGAACGAGTGAAGCAGGATGGAGGACACTCTTGGTGGGACACTTTGCTAGGATGGTCGCCAACCGCAACCGGAATTCTCAGTAAGATGCTTCATCCAGTTGTTATTCTGCTAATGCTCACTGCGTTATGCTTCATTCTAAGCATCGCGCTGGATGTTAGACGTTGGACTATGGTGAAGCGTCTGGCTCATCAAATATCCCCACAAGATGTCTACGTACTCGATAATCGTCACCACGAGAGCATATGGGACACACCCGAGGCATTCCAAATATCGTGAAGCTTGAGTGACTCTAGCCACGGGGTGGATTATGTGGGATAATTGCTGGAGGTGACTTACTTAGACATTAAACTTATATTCACAGCTTTACGAAAGGTACAGCATTGAAGAAGCTTCCCAGGTGGAATGCGGCTGACATGCAAGGGATCCATTCCATGGAAGTTCCCTAGGCCTGTAACCTTCGACGTCGGTGACGCCAGGGGAACTTGGTGTGCTGACTCTAAGAGGTACTGTTCGGAGTGTGCAGCGCTGTGGAGACGCCGCGGCCAGGCTCTGTAATAATATGTGAACTTAAAGGTGTCATGGAACTGATAAGCTGCATATTTACTACCCTGGGCCAACAGCCTGCCACGTTTTTGACAAAATGCTGTCCTTTGGTGAACTTTGCTCATTATAACATCATTACAATACCAAAACACACCTCCATCCCAAAAGCTACCCACCTCCAAGGTGCGACCGACCCTCACTGAGCTTGTGCTCTGAATTTTCCCAGCTTATACCTTGAAAAGCAAAGCCAGAAAACTGTACACCAATCCTAAACAAAGGTCTGTATGACTAGAGTCACTCAAGCTCCACCCAAAAGGTGAAAGATAGTATAAAATGGCTTAAGAGAAAGAGAATGTTAGGGAAGACACCATCGTGTACCACTCCGACCTCTGGGATCAGGCGACGGCCTGAGCCTCTCTTCCCCCACATCGGGACGCCTTTGGGTAAGAGTCGAACACTTGGTTATTCCAAGTGCCTGCCCAGAAAACTTACAAATCTCTCTAGAGTTGCTTCATTATCTGTTAACGCATTTATAGCCAGCAGTGTCACTCATACTCTTGGTATCTGCACGTGCTTTGCAGACAGTGAATTTATCACCGGTAACCCAAAGAACCCGCGTGTCTGTTGCTCTCATAAACTGCACTCTTCATTAAACTAGCCGTGGTAGTTATTGAACATGACCAGACTCTCAGTGTGGCCGTGATACTTCATGCAACATGACTAGACTGGGAGTGCAGCGCGTTATTAGTGAATCCGTAATCGTGAAGTTCAGTTCCCTAAACACGACCGGACTTATCACGTTGTAAATTCATGCTGTCGCCTTAAAACTGATGAGTGGCTACATATACAGTCCTTTAGAAAATAAACCATTGACTGAGTCTGAGCCTAAGAGTGGACTTAGCCGCACCTAGACTCCTCTCTGAGAAGGAGTTTAGAAAGCAAGGGGGTCCTGTCTGAACCTCCTGACTCAACGGGAGTGTTCCCCGTCCAGCCACTCCTCAGACTCCTACCTGACAGTAGCTCTTTTAACGCAACAGTCACATTTAGCTATGTAGCAGTGGTAGGCCAGGGCAGCCAGGAGAAGCATTTGATCCTGCCCAACAAAACCAGGACGTACAGCTGGGCAGCACAGCCAAGGAAGGAGATCCTGCCATCTTCCATCAGGAAACCTACCAACTTTTTTGTCAGTGACTGACGGGTAGCAGATCTCCAGGAAGGACAAATTCCTCAGGAAGAAATCCATGGGGCTGTGGAGGCTTGAGTCCAGCGCTGTGGTGAGTGCAATCAGGCTGTTCCCTGTGAGCACCACGAGGCAGAGGAGCAGGAATACTGGGAAGCACAGGCCCTTCAGGCTGGAGTGGTCAGCAAATCCCAGAAGAATGAATCCAGATCCCACCGTGTGATTCTCCACCCCTTTTCTTTGGGGCATTTTCCCTGTACAGAGCAATCCGCACAACAGGCTCTGTTGTGGTTTAGCCCCAGTCGGCAATTAAGCACCACACAGCTGCTTGCTCACCCTCCGCCCCCTGCAGTGGGATGGGGAGAGAGTCCGAAGAGCAAAAGTAAGAAAACTCGTGGGTTGAGATAAGAACAGTTTAATAATTGGAACACTAAAAATAATAATAATAATAAATTGTAATGAGAAGGAAAACAAGTGAGCAAAAGAGGAACAAAAGCCAGGAAAAAAACCCCAAGTGATGCAACTGCTCACCACCCTCCGACCAATGCCCAGCCAGTCCCCGAGCAGCGATCGCTACCCCCCAGCCAACTCCCCTCCAGTTCATATACTGAGCATGATGTCATACGGTATGGAATAGCCCTTTGGCCAATTTGAATCAACTATCTTGGCTCCTGACAGAGCATGGGAAGCTGAAAAGTCCTTGACCAGTGTAAACATTACCTAGCACCAACTAAAACATCAGCGTGTTATCAATATTATTGTCATACTAACATCCAAAATACAGCACTAGAGGAGCTACTAGGAAGAAAATTAACTCTATCCCACCCCAAACCAGGCCACTTCCTTTGCTGATGGCTCATGTTTTGCCTAATGAAACCCAAGGACGGCCACAGCCTTTCCCATAGAGCTGCTACCCAGCTAGGCAGTCCCTGGCATCTATCACTGCAGGGGCTTCATCCACCTTAAGGTCAGGACTTGCTGCATATCACGAGGTTCCTGTTGGTCCATCGCTCCAGCCTCTTTACGTCCCTTGCAATGGCAGCCCTGCCCTCCATTGTAGCGTCTGCTCTCCTCAATAGGCTGTCTTCTACAAATGTTATGAAAAATCACCCTCTCATCTCCTCTGGGTCATTAAGAACACGTTAAACAGGGCAGGTTGCAGGACAGACCCCTGCAGGACCCTGCTAGCTCGAGACCTCCAGACCGAGTACCACACATTAACCACGGTCTTCTGAGCCTCACCATCCAGCTGGTTTTTTAACCAGCTATTTATGCACCGATGGAGATCATAATATCCTATCTCAAACACAAAAATATTGTTGGGGGATGATGCTGAAAGCTTTGTTGTCTTTCAGGTGAAAGACAACCACTGCTTCTCCACGTCTAGCCATCCTGTCCTTTCCTCATGGAAAGCAAAGATGACGGCCATACACAATCTACCCTGGGTAAATCCAGTCACCTTCTCTTTCAGATACCCAGAAACCGGCTCCAAGTGCACACGCTCGGGGGCAGAACCTTTAGTTCCCCTGCTCATCACCTGGGCATTTTTGAAAGGTGCATGCAATAGCTGGGTGCTCCCAGTCATCAGCCTGTTCCTCCAGTCTCCATGGCCTTTCAAAGATGATGGCGAGTGGCCTCCCTGTGACATCATCCTGCTCTCTCAGCTCCCTGGGATGCCACCCCTCCTGGTAAGGACTGTGGATCACTCATGTGGCCCCTGACTTGGTTCTCATCTACTGCTAGTTGTTCTCCTCCAGAGTCCTGCCTCAAGGCACAAAGGCCCTGGAGCCCTTCCTGCTGAAGACTGAGGCAAAGAGGACATGGAGTATCTCAGAGCTATCTACAACCGTTCTTATTAAATTCAGCACTGGCCACACAGTATCTTTGTTGCTTCTTTAACTGTTCCTGAAGGGGTAAAGACTCATTATGGTGCCCTTGAATTGCCTTTCCAGTTCAGGCTGAGTTTCAATCTGGATTATTGCTGTGCTTGGAGGATGCTGTCCTTGAAGACCAGCTGTACTGAGCTCTGCCACCATGCCTTGCCAATTGATTCCGTCACTGTCACACCACTGCCTCCACCACTAACAGCTCCCGCTTATCCTGTCTGTGCCCCTTGCTGAGATCATTGCTGCACATGTGGGCTAAAGCACCCCAGGTGTGGCACCAGGCAAGCTCCTTCTTGCCATAAGGAATCCTGGTACCGCGTGTCCAAGGTCTTGTGTGTGCAAAGGCTTTGCTTCAAAGCAGAGACATGGCATGGACAAAGGACTTTTGAATGTCTTTCTAGCCCTTGGACGACAAAGCAGAATGAAATGCCTAAATTCACTAAACTGAAAACATTCCCCTAGCTTGGAGAAAGCAGATCCTTCCCTGTCACGTTCCTGGTGTCCTGTCTCATGATGGGAGAAGAAAAGGTGATTCTCGTGCCCATCTGTTTTTCTAAGAGAAGAAATTTCACTGCTGGAATCAAGTGTCTCTGCCCAGCTGAGGGAGGGAGCATCAGTGATTACTTCAGCCTTGGGCTGGTCTTCTGCTGATAAGCTGGGCCGGGCTCCTGGGATGCAGGGAGCTTATGGCACCATGGGAGCGCAGAAAGCAGAGAGAGCGCTCTGCCCAGGAGCAGCTCCTCCGCAAAGCGCAGCAGGGCTGAGGGCACTGCCTGCAGGCACTGAGGGGAGACGAGAGAGGCAGAGAGAGGTTAAAGGCAGTCTGGAGTGGAAGAGATCTTCACAGCCCTTCACACTGTAAGTCGCTGGCCACAGGGCAGGGCACATGAGGTCCTGGAGGGATCTCCTAAAGCTGACACATCCCATGGTTGGTTTGGAGGAGAAGGATGAGTTCCAGCGCAGGGATTCCCTGCCACATGGTCAGAGGGCCAGGGTATGACAGCTTGTTTCTCCCTGGGATGGCTGCAGAGTGTGAAGCTGGGTGTGCAGCCAGGAGTGTCCAGAGCTGTCCTTCAGAGCAGAGTCCCTGCACCCCAAGGGGCTGTGTGCCAGGGCAGGGACTCTGCCACCTGCCAGGGTCAGCGCTCAGCCTGCCTGGGGAGCTTCCCACGTCGCTATGGGGAGAAGCTGAGTGCACAAGGAGTGACCCCCAGCAAGGCAGGCTCCCTCTACTGTCGAGAGGGTGCTGGTCACGGCTGCTCAGAGCTCCAGACCACCCCTAGGACATTTGCAGAGAGTCCTTTTGAAGACGGGCATCAAGGCAGCATTTGCCTGACAGGGAAGCAGTCTGTGCTTTGACTTTTCTCCTCTTGGTTGGCTGGGTGGGCAGGGGGAGATGGGAACTTTGTTCTCTACTGTGGAGAAGGTACGGAGACCCCAGTTCTTGTTAGGACTTGCCTGAGCTGCTCCTTAGCCCCTGCACACACAGAGATGTCCCGGGGCAGTGCCCGGCTGCAGGAGGTGTCTGCAGGGCAGAGCTGAGCATGCAGCGGGTGGGATGGGGTCTGTGAGCACTGACCGGGAGGAGATATGGGGACAGAGAAAGAGCTCCTGGCAGGGACAGCTCCAGGCAGCAGAGACATGGGCAGGGAGGGACAGGGAGCTTGTTCCAGAAATGCTGTGGGAAGGGTGACTAGCACACCTCTCTGCCATCCCCTGCAGTTCAGACAACTTCCCTGGAGCAAGCCTGTGGTCTCCTCTCCAGCACAGCCTCATGCCCAAGGCCACGGAGTGCAGGGCGTGAGTAAACTCCTTGGCAGCTGGACCTCCAGTCTAGAAGAAGTGCCTGTGTCCTACAATTGCTATACAACAAACAGGCTAAAAATGAGTGCCCTACGTTGTCTCTGTGAGGTGGAGAGCACAGCTGGATGAGGAGAAGGTTTCTCTGCATGCCCGTCTGCCTTTCTCTCCATGCTTCATTTTTCTGGAGCATAGCTGTATTCTTCCCTGTTTCACTACCTGTCCGTCATACTCTTGCTCTTGGGGTGAGGGTGCAGGTTAACTTCTATTCTGACTCCGGCTCTGGGGTCCTACTCCAGAGGATTCCTCATGGAAACTAGATGTCTAAGCGGCATTTTATACATTCAGGCAGAATGTCCTTCAGTTGGTAGGGTTGGGGAATGGCCTGGCTCATTCCTCATTCAGCTCTGGCAGGGGGATTTCTATGCGAAACGGCATGGGCTTTTCTTCAGGGAATTCATTCCTAACTTATCACTGTCTTTTCCTCCTTGGACAGGTCCCCAAGCCCACAGGAAGAAAATGTCCAACAACAACTCCATTACTGAGTTCCTCCTGCTGGTGCTTGCAGACACGAGGGAGCTGCAGCTCTTGCACTTCTGGCTCTTCCTGGGCATCTACCTGGCTGCCCTCCTGGGCAACAGCCTCATCATTGCTGCCGTAGCCTGCGACCACCGCCTCCACACCCCCATGTACTTCTTCCTGCTCAACCTCTCCCTCCTCGACCTGGGCTCCATCTCCACCACTGTCCCCCAAGCCATGGCCAATTGCCTGTGGGACACCAGGGCCATTTCCTATGCAGGATGTGCTGCACAGGTCTTTCTGTTTGTCTTTTTCATTTCAGCAGAGTTTTATCTTCTCACAGTCATGGCCTACGACCGCTACATTGCCATCTGCAAACCCCTGCACTACGGGACCCTCCTGGGAAGTAGAGCTTGTGCCAAAATGGCAGCAGCTGCCTGGGGCACTGTTTTTCCCTATGCTCTGCTGCACACTGCCAACACATTTTCAATACCCCTCTGCAAGGGCAATGCTGTAGACCAGTTCTTTTGTGAAGTCCCCCAGATCCTCAAGCTCTCCTGCTCAGACGCCTACCTCAGGGAAATTTGCCTTCTTGTTGTTAGTGCCTGTTTAGCTTTTGGATGTTTTGTTTTCATTGTGCTGTCCTATGTGCAGATCTTCAGGGCCGTGCTGAGGATCCCCTCTGAGCAAGGACGGCACAAAGCCTTTTCCACGTGCCTCCCTCACCTGGCCGTGCTCTCTCTGTTTGTCAGCACTTTAATGTTTGCCTACCTGAAGCCCCGCTCCATCTCCTCCCCGTCCCTGGATCTGGTGGTGTCAGTTCTGTACTCGGTGGTGCCTCCAGCAGTGAACCCTCTCATCTACAGCATGAGGAACAAGGAGCTCAAGGATGCCCTGAAGAAACTGTTTGAACACATACTGTTTCAACATCATTAAGGTATCCATCCTCTTTATATGACTCCCAGGGTATCTCAGGAAAAGTCAGGACTATCGTGTGTTCTTTTCTTTATTTTACATTCTTTTTTTTATAGGTGTGATAATATTAATTGCAATGAAATAGTATTATACATCCCGCTTCTTCTTGACATTCAACATGTTTTTTTTCTGAGGAACTATCCTAATATATCTAAGGAACCAGTCTCCTTGCATAAATAAAGAATCCAGCAGAAAATCATGTTTGAGCTCCATCTCTTCAAACCTTTCTGGAGCTGAGGACACAGCACCAGAATGCAGAAGCGGTTAAGGAGCCAGAAGTCCAGATGCCGCAGGGAGAAGCAGCCCGGTGGCCCTCAGAGCTGCCTCCGCTGCCTGGTGGGGCACTCCCACCTTGGAGTCAGGGCTGCTGCTTCTCTGGAGCCATGGCCATGGACCGCATCAGGACGTGATCTTCTCTGTGCTGGTCTCTCCTCACTTCCACACTCTCCTGCTGTGTCCTTAGGTCTGTGTAAGCTATAAGGTCCCCTGCAACTTGAGATGATAGTCCTATTTTCTCCACAGTGGCATTCCAGTGGTTGCAAGCGGGACAGAACAGGCCCTCCTCACAGCCTGCAAAAGCTGTGCATTGCAACAGGACACCACATGAGAGTGACACATGCAGAAAGCCATGGCATGAGGGTGATGATATTCCAACATCCCTGAGGTCCCTTGCAAATCCAATAAATCTTGGCTCGTCATGGCTTGGACAGGCGTACTGTTCACTGGCTAAAAACCTGGCTGAATGGCCGGGCCCAAAGAGTTGTGAATGGAGTTAAACCCAGGTGGTGGCCGGTCACAAGCGGTGTTCCCCAGGGCTCAGTACTGGGGACAGTTCTGTTTAATATCATTACCAATAATCTGGATGAGGGGATTGAGTGCACCAGCAGTAAGTTTGCAGATGAGACCAAGTTGGGCAGGAGTGTTGATCTGCTTGAGGGTAGGAAGGCTCTACAGAGGGATCTGGACAGGCTGGATTGATGGGCCAAAGCCAATTGTATGAGGTTCAACAAGGCTCAGTGCTGGGTCCTGCATCTGGGTCACAACAACCCCATGCAACGCTCCAGGCTTGGGGGAGAGTGGCTGGAAAGCTGCCTGGCAGAATAAGACCTCGGGGTGTTGGTCGACAGCCAGCTGAATATGTGCCGGCAGCATGCCCAGGTGACCAAGAAGGTGAATAGCATCCTGGCTTGTATCAGAAATAGCGTGGCCAGGAGGAGTAGGGCAGCGATCGTCCCCCTGTACTTGGCACTGGTGAGGCTGCACCTCGAATACTTTGTTCAGGTTTGGGCCCCTCACAACAAGAAAGACATTGAGGTGCTAGAACATGTCCAAAGAAGGGCAACGAAGCTCAAGAGCACAAGTCTGATGAGGAGCGGCTGAGGGAACTGGGGTTGTTTAGTCTGGAGAAAAGGAGGCTGAGGGGAGAGCTTACCTCTCCCTACAACTACCTGAGAGGAGGTTGTAGTGATGGGGGTGTCTCAATCTCTTTTCCCAAGTAACAAGTGACAGGACGAGAGGAACTGGCCTCAGGTTGTTCCAGGGGAGGTTTAGATTGGATATTAGGAAAGATTTCTTCGCTGAAAGCATTATCAAGCACTGGAACAGGCTGCCCAGGGAAGTGGTTGAGTCACCATCCCTGGAAGTATTTAAAATACATTTGGATGAGGTGCTTAGGGACATGGTGTAGTGGTGGTCTTGGTAGTGTTAGGTTGACGGTTGGACTCGATGATCTTAAAGGTCTTTTCCAACCTAAATGATTCTATGAGTCTATGAAAAAAGACAGAGGCAGAAGTAGAGAGGTAACGTGTGCCAATATAAATACAGTAGTTCTTCTGAGCAATGTTTCTCCATTTGAAATATTGGTAAAAAAATCACTGTGATAAGTGGCTGCATAAAACTTTTTAGCTAGAGAAGAGAGCATAATCAGCTTGCTAGTACACACCCTTGGTGCTGTTAATACAAAATAATTTTCAAAAATTGAAATTCATAAAAAACTTACCAATGCTGGAAACAAGGACTTTTTCAGCTATTACATTGAGTTCTTTTCTGCAGAGGTTTCAAGTTTGTCCTAAAATCTGCATTGAGGGCTTGATTCAATCATCCACACAGAGGTGGCCACTGCCTCCAGGATGCCCTGGGGTAGCTGAAGCGCCCATGTGGGAAATGTGTCCCAGGAGTTATGGGAGCCCTTCTGGAGCATGAGCTGGTATGCAGGCAGGGTACGTCAGGGGTGGTGGAGGGCATGGCCTGCCTTCAGTGCTGCTGGGGTGGCTGAGCAGGGACCTCTCCAGCACAGCAGCATATCGTGTCCCCTTCGATGCTGGCTGTGAGGTCACTTCTGATTGGCCAGCAGTGTGGAGACAGATACTTGGAGGTCTTGACAGCCATTACAATCCTGCCTGCCCCAAACAAGACAAAGCGTCTGGGGAGGACGGGGTAGCTGGGACAAGGGAGATGGGAGGTTTGGTGGAGGGAAGAGGAGTTTGGCCAACAGACATGAAAGATCTTGAAGAGGAAAGATGAGTTCAGGTAATTTTGGTGCCACTGTGACACTGATGTGAAAACATTCCTGTGAGGCCTTTGCTGTATTTCTAACTAATAACCTTGAGTCCTAACCCTACCCCTACATTGCACCCTTTCACCTGACAGGAATCAATTACTCTAATCCCTAACCTCAGCCTTACCTCTAAACCAAAGCCAGAACCCATAACCCCTCTTACTCTTACCCTATTGATCATCCTCATCCCTAGCCCTTATCCCTAGTATTCAAATGTTAGACTTCACCACAGCCCTCAGCCCAGCCCTGAAAAACCCCCTAACCCACAAAGCCAGCCCATACCCTCAACACGAACCAGGCACCCTCAGAAGAACACCAAACCCTCCCTCTAAGCCTTTGCCAATCCCTAAGCCTGAAAGGCGAGCTCTATCCCCTAAGCCCTAACCTGAACATCTAACCCCCAAAGACCTCCTTCCCATGCTCTAACCCCCTCATCTTCGTCCCCTCTCCTAACCCTAACTTAAGCTGTTTGGCCCCTTGAAGGCAGGGCAGGGATCGTGAGGTCCCAGAGCAGCCCCGTGGTGTTGGAAGAGGAGTGTGACGTTACATGCTCCTGACCAGCTCGTAGGCCACAAGGAGGAGATGGTGGGAATGCTATGATGAGGTCACTTGTGCTTCAGGATCTCATGGGCCAGCAGGAGGCACAAGACTGTGAACGTGGTGGTGAGGTCACATCTTTCTCTGGAGTTGATAGGCCAGCAGCAGGAACATGGCTGGGAAAGGGCTGTGAGGTCACTTCTTTCTGCAGTAGCTGATAGGTCAGCCCTTGACTCATGGTTGGGCTATGTGCTCTTAGGCTCACATCTGCCAGTGTCTCTGACAGAGCAGCAGAATCACAGAATCACAGAATCACAGAATCGTATAGGTTGGAAAAGACCTTTTTGATCATCAGGTCCAGCCGTAAACGTAACACTACCAAGACCACCACTACACCATGTCCCTAAGCACCTCATCCAAGCGTCTCTTAAATGCTTCCAGGGATGGCGACTCAACCACTTCACTGGGCAGCCTGATCCAATCTTTGATAACCCTTTCAGTGAACTAAAATTTCCTAATATCCACTCTAAACCTCCCCTGGTGCAACTTGAGGCCATTTCCTCTTGTCCTATCACTTGTTACCTGGGAGAAGAGACCGACCCCACCTCTCTACAGCCTCCTTTCAGGCAGTTGTAGAGAGCGATAAGGTCTCCCCTCAGCCTCCTTTGGTCCAGTCTGAGCAACCCCAGTTCCCTCAGACGCTCCCCATCAGCCTTGTGCTCCAGACCCTTCACCAGCTTCATTGCCCTTCTCTGGACTCGCTCCAGCCCCTCAATGTCTCTCTTGTGGTGAAGGGCCTAAAACCGAACACAGCATTCGAGGTGTGGCCTCTACCAATGCCGAGTACAGGGGCACAATCACTTCCCTAGTCCTGCTGGCCACACTATTTTTGATACAAGTCAGGATGCCATTGGCTTTCTTGGCCACCTGGGCACACTGCTGGCTCATATTCAGCCGGATGTCAACCAACACCCCCAGGTCCTTTTCTGCCTGGCAGCTTTCCAGCCACTCTTCCCCAAGCCTGTAGAGTTGCATAGGGTTGCTGTTACCCAAGTGCAGGACCTTGCACTTGGCTTTGTTGAACCTCATACAATTGACCTCGGCCCATCGATCCAGCCTGTCCAGGTCCCTCTGCAGAGCCTTCCTCCCCTCAAGCAGATAAACACTCCCGCACAACTTGGTGTCATCTGCAAACTTACTGAGGGTGCACTCGATCCCTTCCTCCAGATCATTGATAAAGATGTTAAACAGAACTGGCCCCAACACCGAGCCCTGGGGAACACCGCTTGTGACCAGCCGCCAACTGGAGTAAACTCCATTCACCACCACTCTTTGGGCCCGGCCATCCAGCCAGTTCTTTACCCAGCGAAGAGTACACCCGTCCAAGCCATGAGCAGCCAGTTTCTCCAGGAGAATGCTGTGGGAAACCTTGTCAAAGGCTTTACTGAAGTCTAGATAGACAACAGCCACAGCCTTTCCCTCATCCACTAGGTGGGTCACCTTGTCATAGAAGGAGATCAGGTTGGTCAAGCAGGACCTGCCTTTCCTGAACCCATGCTGGCTGGGCGTGATCCCTTGGTTATCCTCTATATGCCGTGTGATGGCACTCAGGATGATCTGCTCAAGGCACCCAGCTGGCCACAGGACTGTGGGAATCCCTTTCCCTAAGTACCTGGTAGGTCCATCCAGGAAGAGGCCTTGGGTATGGTTGTCACGACCCTTCTGCCTGAGTACCTGATGGGACAGCAGTACGCACAGGGTTTGGTTGTGTTTATCCGAGAAGCGGAAAGGCCAGCAGCAGGCAGGTGGCTTGGAAGAGCATGGTGAGGCGACTTCTGTCTAGTCAGCTGGTGCAGCAAGTCTTGCAGATCCCGTCTGTAGAAGGGTCAGCCCCTTTTGCTCCTGTGATCACTTGCAGTGTGTCCTTAGAAGGAAAAAAATCCAAGTCACCATTTCTACTGCCCCCAAAAGAGGCTGTTCACATGTGAATTTGTTGTGGCAGGTTTAGAGATAGGTAAGGACATGCAGTTGGCCTCATCCCTGCTATCAGGTGGGAGCTTCCTGCAGACTCCTCACTACAATCAAATTTATTCTGCAACCCAGCTTGACTATCATCTGCACAACACAGCCTGAAGGCCAGGCTGTACATAGGGCACAGCACAGCACAGGCCTGGGTCTACTCAGGTTTATTGTTATGTGGATCACTGACTTCTTGGAGTACAATGGCCTTCTGGTCAGGACCACTGAGCTGCCCGAGGAAGGCTGGGAAGAGGATGGGTTGTCCTCTAGGCAGCTGGAGGAAGGGACACAATTTTAGGCCCTGGTAATCACTGGGGACTTTGAAGACCATGGACCTCTGCTAGAAGACCTCAGTTTACAGGGAAGGTGGCAGGTGATCCCTGACCCGGCATGGTGACAGTGCTCTCCTGGATATGTTTTTCACGAGAAGACAAGGCAGGAGTGGTGGAAGATGTGGAGGGTAGCTCTGGCTGCAGTGTGAGTGAGGTGGTGTAGTAGAAAACCCTGAGGGAAGTGAGCAAGACAAATTGTAGCAGGGCTGAGTAGAGAGGAAGGATCACCTCTATCAACCCTTCGGCATTGCTCTTCCTAACGCAGCCCAGGATGCCGTTGTCCGCCTTTTGTGCAAAGGTGCAATGCTAGGAGAAGAGAAGGCTTCCACAAATCTGAAGGCACCACAGGCACCACAAATCTGGTGGGCCATCTGTACGAACACATTAAAAGCTGTCCAAACAGAGCTTCACTCCAGGGGGACCTTGAGAAACTCTCAGATTTGGCAATAGAAGCCTCATGAAGTTTTACAAGGAGAATGTGTGAGTCCTTTCTTGGGGGCAGAATAATCCCAAACATGAGGGCAGGCTGGGACCTGAACAGCTCAGCAGTGACCCTGAGGAGAAGGGCCTGGCCTCCCAAGCATTGCCATAGGAGCCAGTGGCCCATGCTCAAAGTTAATGACGCCAAGTGCAGATAGGGCTGCATTAGGAGGAGCGTGGCCACCCAAGCAAGAGAGTTATCATCATCCCCCTCACCTCAACACTGGTGTAGCCACATCTGGACTAGGTGTGGGGCTCTCGAGTCTGGAGGAATGAGGAGGAATTGGAGAGGTTCTAGAGGAGATCTGCCAGGATGGGGTATGGGGCCTCTGTGGAGAAGATGAGAGGCCTGGGCTTCTTTAGCCTGGTGAAGTGGAGGCTCAGGGCTCTATAGTAGTAGCCTGCAAGTACTTGAAGGGTGCTTTCCAAGATAAGGGAGCTTTTCTTGGTAGTGGGAAGAGAAGGAAACCTCCACAAAGCGCAGCTTGGAAGGTTAAGAGCAGACGTGAGAAAAAAGAAGCCTCACTCAAAGAGTATCCTTGTGGTTTAAGAGGTCACCAGAGGGAGTCTGGATCAGTGCATGGCTTTGTGTTTCAAGGAAAAGGCAGTGAGGGTGGAGAGACATCAGTGAAGGTATAGAAATGCTGGGGTGAGAGCTAGGTGGGAAAGCAAGATGGGTGTCTACAGCATGAAGGGAAAGAGGTGCAGGCATGGCAGAGCGTAGGACAGCCTGCAGTAGAGATGACTAAGGGCTCTGGCTGTCAAAGCTGAAAGGCTCAACAGGACCAAGGGCTTTGGCCCCTTGGCTAAGGCAGTTGCCTCTACCACGAAGGCCTGCCAGGAGAAACTTTCTTTTGAGGCTCTGGACCTTGTTTTGTCCTTGCCCCTTCTTTGGGAGGCTGGGAGGGGTCATAGAATTCTCCTACACTTGGCGTTGCTCTCTCTCACACCCCACTGCCCCCAGGAAGAGCCCTGAGCCACGCGTGAGGGACAGGGTCTGCCTTCCCAGGGCCTGGCGGTCAGGGCTTGGCCTTTCTGCTTCCTAAAAGAAACCAAGGCTTTCCTCAGCATTACAGCTGCCTGCACAGTGCCTGTGCCTACCTGCAATCATGGCCTCCAGTTCTCTGCTCTAACAAGGCCATGGGGAGGCTTTGTCAGTAATGGCCCTCAGTGGGGCCCATTAATGCTTCAAGGTACTTTGAGTTTTGCTTCTGACTTCTTGAGCAGTTTGTTGAATCGTCCCTCAGGATCGGAGGTCCATGGACTCAGCACCAAATGCACCATGGGGCTCATTAAAATACAGAAAGCCCTAACGAGCCATGTCTCTTCCTGTAATTTCCTTCAAGTCTTCAAGATTTGTTCAGGTAATTAGAGAGGTTTCATAGTGTAGTTAAAGAGGAAGATATCAAAGTGCATCTAATAAAAATGATTTTTTATTTCAAAGGATATTTTTAATTACTTTTCAGTTTAGAGAAGAGGTGATGGAAGTATTCTCCAAGTGTTAATGATCCAGAGTGTCTCCTCAGGAGGTCTGGACAGGCAGGAAAACACTACATGGAGAACTTTGCTCCTGACCTCCCTAATGTCCACCATTTCTGTCACTGGCCACCTGGGACGTACGTCAGTGTCCTTGCATCAGACTTCTCCAGTGATCTCTGCAGCTGGATGTTACAGCTCCATTGCATCATCTCCCAGTTGCTCTCCTTCGAGAACTGGCTGCACACAGGCACAGAAGAAATATTCCTATTCGTAAGGAAAGAAAATTAAAGCATGATGACTTTTCATAAACAATAAACACCACCTTGTAATCATATGCTAAGTACAAGCTGCCTCTAATGTCGTCGCCTCTCTACACGGGATGATCTTATCAGAAAGGTTTTAGATAGATAGATAGAAAAAGAGAGATATGAACATAATTCAAGACTTGGCTAAAGAAACCATTAGACGAGTGAAAGACAGGCAAGCTTTTAACTCCCTGAAGCTCAAAGCAGCTGCAAAGGTGAGAGGTATCTGAATGAACAAAGATTAAGGGGAGGAGAAAAATGGAGAACGATAGAAAGGGCCTTTGCCTAGACAGTCTGCATCTGCAAAGACGATTTAGAACTGGTCATTATATAATGGCACTTGAAAGTATATGAAAGACTAGAGAAACTAAATACAGTGTATAACAGGCAGAATAGTGGTAATGAAGTTACAGGAGAAGATCAATATTTCTTTGGAATATCCCTTTTGAAAGAGCATGGAATTGGTAAAGGTCTTACATGAGTGAGGACAAGCAAGTGTTGCATCCATCATTGAAAAAGGCCAGAAGTGCAACCCAGGGAAGCACAGGCTGTACAAGCTCACTGTGATGAGGAACGAGCCATTGAATGATTCCTCATGGGTGACATTTCTGGACAGCTAAAAGAGACGAACACGTAGAAAAACATTCAGCATGGCCTTCCCACGGGGAAATCATGCCTTGCCAACCTGATTGCCTTCATGATGAAATAACTGCCTTGGTGCATGAGGGATGCGCAACAGTAGAGGGAACAGTGGATGTCGTTTACCTCAGCTTCAGCAGCACTTTTGGCATGGTCTCCCTCAATATTCTTCCACTCAAGTTAGGCCATTACAGTCTGGATGGATGGACAAACAGATGGGCAAAACACCAGTTGGATGATGAGGCTGAGAGAGCAGTGGTGAAGGGGTCATACCCTACCTGGAGGCCACTGGGACATAGTGGGGCGTTGTAGGACAGCACAGGGGACTCTCCTGGGCCCTTTGCAGTTTAACACCTGTGTCCATGACCCGGAGGAGGCAACTCTCACCACGTTTGTCGATGGCACTAAACTGGGAGGACCATTCCTGTGCCTTGGGATTGCCTTCAGGAGAAACCTAAACAGGCAGAAGCACTGTCCTGTCGGGACCGTCATGAAATAGAAGAAGGACAAAGGCCAGGTCCTGTGCCTGGGATAGACTAACACCCTGCAGAGGCAGGGGAAGGGGACTGCCTAGCCAGAGAGCAGCTCTGTGGAAAAGGCCCTGGTGGTGCTGGGGGACAGAAGGCAAAATAGGATCCAGCAGTGATCCACGTGTTGCCGTGTGACCTGGTAGTAAAGAAGGCCAGGAGTGTCCTGGAGTGTGTAAAGAGGACCCTCGCCAAAAGAATGAGGGAAATTACTGTCTCCCCTGCTCATCACTTGTCAAACCACCTATACACTACAGAGTCCATTTCTGCACTCCCAGTTCAAGTGTACTGGGTCTGGCTGGGAAGGGGTTAACTTTCGTCGTAGCAGCCCCCATGGTGCCATGTTTGGCATTTGTGCCTACAACAGTGTTGGTAACACAGCCGTGTTTTGGCTATTGCTGAGCAGTGTTTGCACAGCGTCAAGGCCTTCTCAGGTTCTCACTCTTCTCCCTCCCAGTGAGTAGGCTGGGGGTGGGCAAGAAGTTGATGGGGGGAAACAGCCAGGACAGCTGACCCCAAGTGACCAGAGGGATATTCCATCCCGTATGACGTCATGCTCAGCAATAAAAGCTGGGGCAGAGGAAGAAGGAGGTGGAGTTTTTTGTCATTCAAGGTGTCTGTTGCTGGGAGACTGCCTGGGCATCAGTCTGCTTTGGGAGGTGGTAAGTGATTTCCTTTGTGTTGCCTGTTGGTTTTGGTTTATGTTTGTATTTATCTTTTTTTCCCTCTATTATCTATTTTTATCTCAACCTACAAACTGCGCAACAACTTCATACAGCAGCATGGGTAGAGACATGGCTGTCTGAGTAGTGCCCAGAGAAGGGCCTGGGCACCAGGACGATGCCATATGAGCCACTGGGCCTCACATTTCAAATGGAGAGTGGAGAAACTGGAGAGGGTCCAGAGGAGGTCTGCCAAGGTGGAGCTAGGGGCCTAAAGCATGAGTTGTGAGGAGAGTCTGAGGGAAGTGGGCCTCTCTAGCCTGCTGAAGGAGGCATGGGGCAACCTAGTAAGAGCCTACACCTACCTGGAGAGATGATGGAGCCAAGCTCTGTTCTGCAGTGGCCAATGATATGACAGAGGCAACAGCCACAAAGTGCCTCTTGGGAGCTTTTGGCTGAGCCTTAGGAAAAAAAAAAATGGACTAGCAGAAGCATTGCTGTGATCTCCACCTTTGGAGCTCTTCTTTGCTCTGCAAAGTCACAGCCAGCCTGGAGGCTGGGCGAGAGACCCCCACCAGTCTCTTTCCCAGCATCCCTTCCAGGACCCTGTGCCTTGCCACGCACCGTACGAGAAGAGATAAATCTGGAGGTGAGGGTCTCTACGTCATATGCACATAGGACAATTCAGGGGAGGAAGGGAGCTCAGGTGATCTCTAGTACAATGCCCAGCTCCAAGCAGGGCCAGCTCTGAGGACAGACCAGGTTGCTCAGTAAATGTCAGCATCTCTAGAGAGAGTTTACACATGAACCAGGCATCTAGGCCACCAGAACAGAAATGGAGATGAGGCATTTGACCAGCTCCCTGAACACAGCTATCAGTACACCATGCCTCCTGAGATTCCTGGGAACATCCAGCTTCCTGTCCAGAAGAGTGGGTTCCTTCTGCAAGTTTCCTGGCATATCTCCAGACCATGGGGTGCTTTAGGCTGGAAACAGAATTGAAAGAAAGCCTCTGACTGGGGTACGGTCAACTTAATTGCTAAAAGAGAGGTAGGTGGAGGGATCTCAGCATTTCTGGGTTCCTGCCAAAGATTTAAGGCCTCCAAGAAAAGAGCTGAAGACAACAGTTTTGAACTAGTATAGCCTTTAGATCATTTCACACATGAGGGCTCTGCTCCCCCATTGCAATCACTGGCACCCAGAAACCTCACCTGCTTTTCCTTCCTCTCCTCCCTAAACCTGACCAAGCGATGGGAAGAAAGGCAGCAGAAAGGCCCTAGGCCTCTGTGAATCAGCTGGGGTCTGGCACTTGGAGGGCCACGGTGTCATTCCATTGTACCCCCATAAAGAATCAAGCTGGGGAGTGACTCTGCAAGCGCGAATCAACAGGGTCCATGCACAAGCAAGGCTGTGTCTATGGCTCTGTCTGGAGAGCAGTGCCCATACAGCTGGGTCTGAATCAAGCTGGATCTTAAGCTCAGGCCTGGGCTTCAATGGTCTCCTGGGCCCATGGACAGAGATGCAGGTGGAGGCCCCAGGTGATGCTGCTCAGGGCCATGAAGGCCTATGGATGCTCTCAGGGCCCTGACACTGCCATATGAGACCCCACCTGCCAGTGCCCTCAATAGGCCAAATTCTCATTCCGTGATGTCCAGGGTCTGCTCTCTGCTACTCTCCTTCCCCATGTCCCTGAGGATTGGGGAGACCACAATTTCATGGTCGCTACGGCCAAGGCTGACACTGGTCTTCCCATCCCTGAGCAGCTCTTCCTCCTTTGGGTGTTCCAGATCCAGGTGAGCGGAAAAATGGGTGGTCTATTTAGAAGCTGAACCACACACAAGCCACCATCTAACTTGTTATGTGTCCCATAGCAACCCTCCATACATCTGAGCTTCCCTGACATCACACAAGGCATCCCCCACTTCTCATCTTCTCTGTCAGTCTCTTCTAAAGATGTCTATCTCCTTTACCACAAAAGCTGTGGGAGCTGTCCTTCCCCACCTCAGCTCTTATTCCACTCATGGCACAGCTCTGTGAGGGCACATGGGGCTCCTGCTCTCTGTGCCCCAGGCTGTGGGCTTTGGTTCCCATTTGGGCTGCAGCACCTGAGACGTGGCACCAGGGCCAAGGGCAGACTTGTCACATGGAAACCTGGTACCCAGAGATGGGATCCCTTGTGTGGAAAGGCTTTGCTTCCCAGCAGAGCCATGCTGGAGTGGAGGTCAGCTGGCAACATACTGAGGAATGAGGTTCCCACAAAGAGAGCAAAAGCTGCAGTCCCCAAGGCCAGAGAGAAACAGGCCTGGGTGTGCAGCCCTGGCAGGAGAGGGCTTTGCTGTCCCAGGTGACCCTGCAGCACTGTGGGGCCTGTGAAGCTGATCTCCAAGAAGGACAAGGGGCTGCTGAGAAAGTCCCTGGGGGAGGACAGCCTGTGATCCAGCCACACTGTGGGTATCATACTGGGGGCTGACCGGTGTGCTGGATTTGGCTGGGGTAGAGTTACTTTTCTTCACAGTAGCTAGGATGGGGCTATGGTTTGGATTTGTGCTAGAAACAGTGTTGATAGTATAGGGATGTGTTTGTTATTGCTGAGCAGTGCTTACACAGAGTCAAGGGCTTTTCTGCTTCTCACCCCACCCCTCCAATAAGTAGGTTGTGGGATCACAAGAAGTTGCCAGGGGACACAGCCGGGACAGCTGACCCCAACTGACCAAAGGGATACTCCAGACCACATAACATCACGCTCAGCAATTAAAAGCTGGGGGAAGAAGAAGGAAGGCGGGAACTTTCGGAGTGATGGCATTTGTCTTCCCAAGTAACCATTAGGTGTGATATTCTTCTGATTCTCTCCCCCATCCAACCAGGGGGGAGTGAGCGAGCGGCTGTGTGGTGCTTACTTGCCAGCTGGCGTTAAAACGTGACAACTGGCTAGACAGCAGCTCTGCAGAAAAACCCTTGGATGCAAGAGGACAACAAGCTGAGCATGAGCAAACAGTGCACTCTTGCAGAAAAGGCCAACAGCCTCCTATGTTACATTAAATAAAGCATTGCTGACGGATGGAGGGAGGTGATCCTTCCCCTCTTCTCAGCGCTGCTGAGGCCACATCTGGAGCTCTGTGTCCAGTGCTGGGCTTCCCAGTGCAAGAAAGTTGTTGACCTGCTAAGGCAAGTCTAGGAAAGGACCACAGAGCTGGCTTAAGGGACTGCAGCACCTTTCATAGGAGGAAAGGCTCAGATATATAGAACTGTTCAATCTGGAGAAGAAAAGGTTTGGAAGGATCTTATTAGTGTATATAAAATTCCATCTGAAACCAGGAAAACACTTTTTGGCTGTGAAAGTGGTCAAACACAGGAAAAGGTTGCCTACAGAGTTTGTGGAGTCTCCATAAATGCACATATTCAAAGCGACCTAGACAACGTGCTGAGCAACCTGCTCTAGCTGAACCTGCCTCAGCTGGGGTGCTGAACAAGATGGTTTCTACAGGTCCCTTCCAATCTCAACATTTCCGTGATTCTGTGAGTATAAAGGAGAAAAGTAAGACAGAAAGAATTGAACAACACATCGCCTTGACCACAAATATGATGGGATCCCATGGAGAGGACCAACACTGGAGCAGGGGAGAAGTGTGAGGAGGAAGAAGCGGCAGAGATGTTCTGTACTGACTGTTAACCCCCTCTTCACCATCCCCTCTGCTCCTCTTGGGACTGGGGTCATTAGATGACTTGGGAGCAATGGAGGAATTTGAGCCTGGGAGATAGTATGAGGAGAAGGGTCTTTAATATTTTTGTCATTGTTTCTCACAATCCAAATATTTTTTAATTGGTATCAAATTAAATTGATCCTCGGCAAGTCAACACGTCTTTGCCCGTGACAGTAATTGGTAACTGATCTCCTTTACTTTATCGTGATCCATGTGCTTTCTGATTTATTTTCTCCCTTTATCCTGTTGAGTCAGCAGGAGTGAGTGAGCAGCTGGGTGGGTGCCTGGCTGCTGGCCAAGTTTAACCCAGCACAGGACCACATCAGGACGGCTGTGTCCACTGTGGGGCTCCACAGCACAAGGAAGACACTACACAGACTGGAGCGAGTCCTGCAGAGGCCAGAAGGATGGTTGAGTGCTGGAGCACATTATGGACAAGGAGAGGCTGAGAGAGCTGGGTTTTTGAGAAACTTTCAGAATAAAACAGTGGAGCAAGGAAACAAGCCAGTTGGTAGGATCTTGATCAATGGACATTTTCAATATTTGTTGAGACAAGGCCATGAGCACCTGATGTAGCTGGAGATGTCTAAAAATGGGCTTGGCTGAGAGACCAGCTGTGGCAAGAGCTATGGGACTTGTGTGTAACAAGTGTCATTAGCAAACTGGTTCCCTTTTTATTAATAACGGCAGTGGAGTTGCATGGCACTGAGCCCCAGAGGAGGACAGAGGTGACCATGCAGCAAACGTCTCTCCTCAGGGCTGGGGTGTATGACCAGACACGGAAATGGCTAAAGTGTGGGACTCATCTGGGATAGTTTTCCCCAGACAACTTTCCCAGGCTGTCCTGGGAACATGGCACAGACTGGACCCCTCTCTTTTGCAGATTTGCTGCCTTGCTTCCTTCACCATGACACCTGATTGTCTACTGTGAGCACCCTGCTGTGTGCGCCCACCCTGCACACTCTCACAGCTTAGCTCTACACTGGTGCTTTCCTCTCCTGGACTCTTTCCAGCCCAGCCAGCCTCTTCCCAGCTCTCACCACCATCCCTGCCCTCACACCAGCCAAGCCCAGCAGAGCAGCCCAACCTGGGCTGGTCCCACAGCAGCGCACACTGCAAGGTGCTACAGAGCTCTGGGCACTAACCCCGTGGCCCCACCCTTCTGAAGGGTACAGCAGCTCTGGAGGGCAGAGAGGGGGGTTCAGTCTTCCCATCAGCCCCAGGGATAGTGCTGGCCCTGAGAGCATGAGGAAATGTAGGCTAGGCACTCTCTGGCTCTCCTGAATTCATATTGTACGTGATCCCCAGTCCTGACTGAATTTGCCCACTCTGCTGCTCCCACCAGCCCCACTCCCCAGGACAGCACAATAGTCCTTGCGCTGGGGTTCCTCAGGGGGCCCCTGCATCTCTCCAGTCTCCCCATCCCTCTGCCTGCTGAGTCCCCACTGACTCCCATGGCACTGCAGAGTCCTTGTTCATGGGTAAATTGATTTAGTGCTTTACTTTGGTGGACTTAACTGAAGGTGTTCCACCTTCTAACTCTCCATTCATTCCAAACCGAGGGCACGTGATGAGTCCCAGCCTCTCTGCTCCTCACCCCTCCAAATTCATTTTTAAGAGAGTCTGGTATATGCTATCAGTCCTGTCATACATGAAGAAACCTAAGGAGATAATGGGGAGCTCATGGAGTGTGTCCCCGGCCACTGGACACCAAGAAGAGTGCTTTTAAATCCAGAACATTTGGTCTGGTGGAACTCAATGGTATCATGAGGTTAAGTCCCAAACCATTGAGAACACATGGAGAACAGACTCTTTTAAAGACCAATTCCTCAGCCATTTTCCTGGCAGCAACTTTGGAGGACAAGCCCAGCCTTCAGGCACTGCACCTGGGAGATGCCTTTTTATTCAAGAGCTGCTATTGGGCATCCCACATTTCACACAGTGTTGTGCAAGGGTCAGACACAACAGGATCAAACCTCAGGGCATGGAGTATAAACACAGAAAATTATCTATAAGCAGGATTATCACAAGAGGGAAAAGCAGACTCCTTGCCTAAGAGAAGCTCTGGGAAATGTGCAGAGAAATGAAGGCAGGTTATTGTCGGTGAAACAGCGTCCCTTGGGCCAGTTTCCATAGGGCATCCTTGAGCTCCTGGTTCCTCATGCTGTAGATGAGGGGGTTCACTGCTGGAGGCACCACCGAGTACAGAAATGACACAACTATGTCCAGGGATGGGGAGGAGATGGAGCGGGGCTTCAAGGACGCAAATATGCCAGTGCTGACAAACAGGGAGACCACGGCCATGTGAGGGAGGCACGTGGAAAAGGCTTTGTGCCGTCCCTGCTCAGAGGGGATCCTCAGCACGGTCCTGATGATCTGCACATAGGACAGCACAATGAAAACAAAACATCCAAAGACTAAACAGGCACTAACGACAATAAGCCCAACTTCCCTGAGGTAGGCATCTGAGCAGGAGAGCATGAGTATCTGGGGGATTTCACAGAAGAACTGGTCCAGGGCATTGCCCTTGCAGCATGGTATGAAAAATGTATTGGCAGTGTGCAGGACAGCATAGAGGACACCACTGCCCCAGGCAGCTGCTGCCATGTGGACACAAGCTCTGCTGCCCAGGAGGGTCCCGTAGTGCAGGGGTTTGCAGATGGCAATGTAGCGGTCGTAGGCCATGACAGTGAGAAGACAATACTCTCCTCCAATCAAGAAGACAAAGCAAAAGACTTGTGCAGCACATCCCAAGTAGGAGATGGCCCTGTTGCCCCACAGAGAATTGGCCATGGCTTTGGGGAGAGTGGTGGAGATGGAGCCCAGGTCGAGGAGGGAGAGGTTGAGCAGGAAGAAGTACATGGGGATGTGGAGGCAGTGGTCACAGGCTATGGCGGTGATGATGAGGCCGTTGCCCATGAGGGCAGCCAGGTAGATGCCCAGGAAGAGCCAGAAGTGCAAGAGCTGCAGCTCCCGTGTGTCTGTGAATGCCAGGAGGAGGAACTCAGTGATGGAGCTGCAGTTGGACATCTGCCTGTTCTGGGCATGGAAACTGTCAAAAGAGACAAAACAGAAAAATTCAGACAAGCTTCTCTGAGCAAAATTCCATTCCTTCACTGTGAAATACCTAAGGGTGCTTCTCTTTCCTGGGGGACTGTTATGCATCTCCAAGGCTTCAGCTCTGGTTTGTGGTGGCTGAGTGTGCTGTGCAGAGCAGTGCCCTCTACCCATGGGCTCCTTAAGGGTCAGCCCTGCTTTACAGCAATGACACATGGAGGCAGCAACACCCAGTGTGTTTGGAGGGAGGGGTCCTGGGGAGGGGATCCCTGGGCTGCACTATAGCGGGGGGTAAAAAGCTCAGAAGGACGCTTTCTTCCACAAAGGAAGGTGGGAGACGAGGTGCAGCAAATATGTCTTGTTACAGTGTGTGTTAGTATTCAGAGACCCCCATCCCACCTCGGAAATGTTCTTGGAAAGGCTCAAATTCCCCCGTTGCCCCGTTGCTCTCAGTGTAAAGCTGCGTCAGTGCTCCCATCCAGGCGGCTGCTCTGTCCATCAGCCTGGTGCCCAGCTGCTCTGTGCTTGCACCGCTCTCTGCTGGAGGAGGACTACACACAGAGGTTGTTCTCAAAAAGCAACTGGACTGGACTGGGAGCAGAGGGGACCAGTTCAAGGTGCAGATTTCAAAACACCTCTCCTTTCCAGCACAGCTATGCCACGCAGGATGAAGAGGCCAGGACAAGGATGCTGATCCACATGGGCAGATCAGGTGCTCTCGGACATCACCAAGGTCCTACAGGAGAGCTATGCCCTTCTGGGCTGATGCTCACAGCCCCCCAGCACTCCCTGTCCAGCAGAACCTGGTGTCTTAAGGTGATGTCTGCTAAGGGAAGCAGTGTCTCATTGCCCAGCCACTCACTGCAGTGTCTCGAGCCTGGAAAAGGAAGAGAGGCCTTGGGCACCTTGGTCCCATGGAAACACCTCCAGGGCAGCACCCTCCAGGGCAGCATCAGAGCAGGCACCCAACACCCCCACCCCTTGTGCCACACCACCACTCTTATTGCCAGGGACCCCAAGAGCAGTGTCGTGGTTTAGCCCCAGTCGGCAATTAAGTACCACACAGCCACTCGCTCACCCTCCCCCCTCGGTGGGATGGGGGAGAGAATCGGAAGAGGAAAAGTAAGAAAACTTGTGGGTTGAGATAAGAACAGTTTAAGAATTGGAACAACAACAAAAAAAATTAATAATAATAAATTGTAATGAGAAGGAAAACAACTAGCGAGCAAGAGAGGAACAAAAGCCCAGGGAAATAAAAAACCAGTGACACAACCGCTCACCACACACCGACCAACGCCCAGCCAGTCCCCGAGCAGTGATCGCTACCCCCGGCCAACTCCCCCCAGTGTATGTATGACGTCAGTATGAGCATGACGTCATATGGTATGGAATAGCCATTTGGCCAGTTTGGATCAACTAGTTTGGACATTGCTGCTTGGAGTTTCCTATAGCTCTCTGCCCACGTGCCTGCTGCCTGCAGCTATCCCTGCTGGGAAATGTTTCTCTGCCCTCAAGGTTTTCCCTGTCAGGGATCACAGACCCCAGCACCAACTACTGTCTGCTCAGCCCTGACCTGAAGAAACCTGCCAGTTTCAGGCACTCTCGAGAGGAACTCCCCGTTTGCAGGCAGTAAGGAGCAGGTCAGACAAACCCTGATGAGGACAACAGAGGTGATGCTGGTGCTCTCTGGAGGTAGAGGAGTGGGTGAAAGCAGTTTCCTTGGCTCCTACCAGACCTACTGATCTCCCAGTGCAGCAGCTCAGGACTCTCAGTCTCCCTCTCCAAACACAGCAGCGCCTTTTCCTGTTTCCCTGCAGCAGCAGGAAATGGAAAGCATAAACTCACGAATGATCTTTACCTTTTAAGGTACCCCCTGCCTTGATCTTCCTCTGGAAAAGTCCCCTCTGAAATGCCCTGGGCAGCTCTGGCTGCACACCCTGCCTTCACCCCTTCACACTTGTCTAACAGGAGCCCCTGCACTGGCACTCCTCCGCACAGATCTCGGAGGCTGTAGGCTGTGATAGCTTTAGGAGAGCCTTCCAGGAACCGCAGCTGCATTGCCCTGCACCAAGAGACTTACCGTGTCAGGGGCTGTCACGATTCCTTCCCTTTGAGCTCTCCTCTGTCCTCCCACTCCAGACTGCCTTCAGTCTCTCTCTGCCCTACTCCTTTTCCCAGAGCCCTGCTGCGCTTTGCAGAGGAGCTGCCCCTTGGCAGAGCTGTCTCTCTGCAGTGCTGCCTGCTTACCACCAGCTCCCTCCCTCCCAGGAGCCTGTCTCAGCCCAGCAGTACAGGACCTGCCCAAGACCTCACTTTCTCTGCCCCCCACCCCACCCTGCCCTCCCTCCAGGTGTCCCTGGGGCTCTCCAGGAACCTACTTGCAAAGACACTCAAGTAATCACCCATGGTGCCTGTCTCACCTCTGCAGAGACGTTTCTTTCCAGCAGTGCCCTTTCTCCTCTCAGAGACACACTTAGGTCTGAGAATCGCCCTTCCTTGTCCCAGCATTGGAGAGGACACCTGGACACTGGCAGGCAGGGATGTCCTTTGCCCATGCGCAGGGAAGGGAATCAGCTGAGTCCATGGAGGCATCTCATCCTGGATTTGCAGTCCTGGGGCTGGAAGGGACCTCAGCTCCCTCCCATGCCTGCCACAAACCCACAGGAGGTGAGATGCCTCCTGCTTCAGTAATGGCGCCTGTTAAAAACAGGCACCTGCACCCCTTGTCTATGGTCCCATGGTCAGTGATGGAGATGGAGACCAGGAGTTCACACACAAACACCTGGTGTGGGAAACTTCTGGGGGCATCATCCTGCAGCCTGGTGAGGAAGCCCGCTGAAATGACGGCAATTGCCCATATTTAGGACATCACCACCTGTCCCTACCCACGCTCTTCAGGGCCACCTCTAGAGGTGTTCAGCTGACCAAACGCAGTTATGGGCCAGAGGGAGAGTGAAGTCTTTCTCTTTCTCCCCTCCTTTAGCTGCATTTACTAGCTGTCCGTTGTCTGTAACGAGAGCTGTCTCACACATCCCCACCTAGCCTAACCTAACGCAGGGCAGCTGCTCATTGAATGCCCAAATACAGGCCTGTAGTGCCATGCGAGAGGCCAAGGCTCTCCACCCAAACTGCCTGTGGCTGGCAGGGACAGCACAGGACCTACAGGAAAGCCATGTCCACCCAGAGCGGGTGCACGACAGACACTCCAGGCGGCATCTCAGATGGGTGCTTGGGTGCTTGGGTGCTTGGGTGCTTGGGTGAAAGCGACTGATTCCCACCCCTGCCCTGAGGCCAGGTCTGTCCCATCTCTATCCAGAGATGCAAGGCACTGCATGAATAAGAAGCACATTGCACTGGGGTCTGCACTTGTGGGCCTACGTTCTCAGCTTCTTCTGGTTCTCTTCTCCCCCATCCTTGACTTACCCTCTTGAAGATAAGGTCTTCAAAGAGTCCAAGGAATTCAGAGTGTGACTAGATCAGGGGATGTCCACACCCAAGGACACTTTCAGCAGCACCTTGTCCTTCCAGGAGATCAGTGCTTCTCTCCACCAAAGGCCCTGCAGGGCTGCAGAGACCCACCACAGCAATGCCCTCTCCTGCCAGGGCTGCACAGCCCAGCCCTGTTTCTCTCTCACCTTGGGCACAGCAGGGATTGCTCTCTTCTTGAGGCCCTCATTTCTTTCTTACAACACCATCTGCCTTCCGCTCCAGCATGTCTCTGCCATGAAGCAAAGCTTTTGTGTACAAGGACTCTTGGGTGCTTGGTACCACTGTTCACCATGACAAGTCTGAGCATGGCCCTGGAGCCACAGCTCAGGGGCTGCAGCCCAGGTGTGCAACACTGTCCTCTGCCTGGGAACAGACAGGAGGAGCTGAACCTCCATGGTCTGTCACAAGCTGTGACATTGATGGAACAACTTCTGAGGCACAGTGGGATGCCTCACACAGCTCGCGTGCTGCAATGGATGGATAAAGGTTCTTCACGAGACACAGGCTGGGAGCATCAGAAGAGGAAGACTTTCTGTGTGAAGGAGCTGCTTGGATGTATGGAGCTCCTTGCTGGGAGAGTCAGGAGGTTGGGTGAGCCCTTGAGGGTGAGGATCAGAGGAGGGGCCAGGTAGGGCGACCTGGTGGTGGGAGATCAAGAACCTGCAATCAAGGGGAGGAGGTGGACAAGATCTTATTTAAGCAAGTCAAGGAAGTCTCCAGATGAGTGAGCTGGGGCTCTTTCTGGGGACGTTAATTGCCCTGATGTTCATTGGAGGGGGAACCCAGCACTATCAAAATAGACCAAGGGGTTTGTGGAGGAGCTGGGAGCAATTTCTTAGGAAAGTCACCAGCTGGATCAACATAGATAATGCTCACCTGCATCAGGTCCTTGCAAACCATGAAGGGCTGGTCAGGGATGTGAAAACCAGTGTCATCCTTGGCTGTGGTGACCATGAAAGAGGGGGGTCCAGCTCCTGAGCAGAATGAGGAAGGAGAGGAGCAGAGTGCAGGTGTCAGACCTCAGAGGGGAAGACTTGGGCCTATTCAGGGGGATTTTAGTGGCGATCCCGTGGACAGCAGTGAAGGGCAGCACAACTCAGTACAGCTTGTCTTTAATGACAGAATCGCCCACGAAGAGCAGTGGTGAGTGCATAGCTCACAAGAGCAGCTTGGGTGAAGAGGGAACTCATGAGGAAGCTCCATGGTTAATGGAAGCATCCAGGAGGTGGATGCAGAGACTCACTTCAGGTGGAGGAATTCAGAAATAGGAATGGCTTTAGGAACCCCACAGCTTCCCTAGAGATGACCCTTGCAAGGGAGTCCAAGGGGACCATTAAGGTGCTGCTACTTCAGTAAGAGTAAAAAAATAAACACGGATAATGCGGGGCCACTTCTGAATTCAGGGAGGGTCGATGCAGAGAGGTCTGACATCCTCTGTGTCCTCTTGGTCTCAGTCTTTCCCAGCAAGGTCTTCAAGGCCTTTGTACCTGGCGGCAGAACCCAAGGACAACAACCAGCAGCGGAAGGGGGTCGGGTCAGGGGTTACTTGAGCAAACTCAGCCCTGAACAGTTGAGGGCACCAGAGGGGCTGCCTCCACGGGTGATGAGAGAGCAGGCCAGTGTCACAGTGGTGTCACTCATCATCATCTCTGAAAGGTCAGGGAGATCAGGGGAACTTTCTGAAGACTGACGAAAAGCAAATGTTGCGAGCATCTTTCAAGAAGTCCCAGAAGATGAGCTGGGAAACTAAAGGCTGCTTAGCCCCAGTTTGGTTGAGAGTGTGTCCCTTAGCACGTCCTCTGGGATCACGAGTTAGGACAGCGCATTCTGCATGGTTGACTAAGTTGATGGGTATAGGAATGATGGGCTGGTTGGGCCTGGAGGGACGTGGTGAACTGGAAACTAAGCAAATAGAAAAAGAAAAGAAATATTAAAAAAATAAAGCAAAAGATAGCTATTATTGCACTTTTCATATTTTAAACTTCCTTATGCTCTTATACTCCCTCTTGATTTCTTTCAAAATATTTGTCCTATGGTGGGGCAGGAGGGCCTGTTTGGTTTGCGTTTGGGTTTTTTTCTTTTCTTTTTCTGTTTGTTTTTTTTTTTTTTAAGAACAGTTTTGGCAATCAGGGTGGATTGAGTTAGAGGAGCACCGATGCCTGGTGTCCCCTCCCTCTGCAGTTTCAATGGGAGGGTCCCGGTCTCCCACGGCCCCTTGTGGTCACCACCAGTCCCTGGTGAGTCTGTCAGGCACACCAGGACCTCCTCAAGTGGCACTGGAGGCTTCTGGTCAGGAACTGAGCTCGGCCTGCAAAGATGAGGCAATTTTCTCCACATTTACATAGTGCGGGAACATTTTCATCAGCTGAAATGTTGCAATACTTTTAGTAGAGAAATCATGTTTTCCTGTGTTGCCATCATGAAACTTTCCCGGATGGGTGCTGCTCTCAGGAGAAGAAACCTTGATCTTCCCAGCACTTGCTTGACCACTACTCTCTCCACTATGGAGTCTAGAGAATCTCACGAATCTTTTAGGTATTTCCACATGTCCTGATTAAACTGAGCATTTCTCCCGTCATCTTCTCAGCAGACTCTCGGCACATATGCATTTTCCAGCGTCCTTCCAGTTTCCTCCTCCCGTTACTCTCCATTCACTCAGACCCCTCCCAAGTACCCGGGTGCTGCTTTGAGCTTCAGGCAGTTTCAAGCTGCTGCTCCTGTCGCCTGACCGTCTCTTCGGCCAACTCCTTCCTCGCCTTTCTCTCTGTCCTTTCCTACTAACCTCAGGGAAGATTTTCCACTCAAAAGTAGAAGTGGAATTGAATGGAGGCAACTTGAACTTGATAGACAGCTGAGGAATGTCATTTATTCTTTCCCGAACTACTCTTTTCCCTTTTAGTTGTGTTTTTGTTTTTGTTAATGAAGAGAAATGCTGTGGCTGTCTGCAGCCACTTCTCCAAAGAAAGCAGATGGGAATCGATGTTGAGACATTCAGCTCCAAACGGAGTGGGAAAAGCTTCGATTTTAACATGAGTGATGTAAGTCTGAGGTGAGCGGGCAGAGAAATGGCAGAGTGGGGGGTGATGGGGGTGGTGGGATGAAGAGTGTCTCTGCAGCGTCTGCCAGAAAGGGTCTTGCTTGTCCGACGTATTCATACTTCATCATGAGAGACTCTGGATCAATATGAAGTGGAGATTGGTGATATTGTTTATTCTGTCAGCAGGAAAATAAAAGACAAGTGGGAAAAGCATAACCCTTTTTCAAGTGTTATTTCGTCTTCAAATCTTGTCTTTTAGACTCTACTCCTGACATCTCTCTCATGAACCGCAGAAGAATGGAGGAATTAAAGGAAGCTGCAGAGAGCCATGGCGTGTTCGGGCATTTGCATTTCCCTGAGCCCTCTGGTGCCAAGTTCCTGAACTGGAGGTACCGAAGGAAGATTGAACAAGCTGCTGAAGAAGTGTTTAAAATTTGATTAAAATCTCCAAGGTTCTGAGGGTGTCAGTGGCCCCCTGAGGGCCATCACCGATGAAGCCATGAAGGGAAGCACGGGCAGCGGTACCCCTCCCTGGGGGCTGCCTTGGACTGCAAAGGGGTCAGCACTGGTTACAGGTGACAAAGGCACCGTGCAGGTGGCTCTGATGCCACTTTGTCACGGTTGAGCCCCAGTCGGCAGCTAAGCACCACCCAGCCGCTCGCTCACCCTCCCTCCCCGGTGGGATGGGGGAGAGAATCGGAAGGGCAAAACGAGGAAAACTCGTGGGTCGAGACGAGCGCAGTTCAAGAATTGGGAGAAAGAAAAAAAATATATATTAATAATAATACTAAATTGTAATGAAAAGGCAAACATCAAAAGAGAGAGAGAGGAACAGAACCCGGGGAAAAAAATAATAAGTGATGCAACCACTCACCACCCACCGACCGACGCCCAGCCAGTCCTGAGCAGCGATCGCCACTCCCCGGCCAACGCCCCCCAGTTTCTATACTGAGCATGACGTCATATGGTATGGAATAGCCCTTTGGTCGGTTTGGATCAACTGTCCTGGCTGTGCCCACTCCCAGTTTCTTGTGCACCCAGCAGAGCATGGGGAGCTGAAAAGTCCTTGACCAGTGTAAACACCGCTTAGCAACACCTAAAACATCAGCGTGTTATCAACATTATTCTCATACTCAAATCCAAAATACAGCACTACAGGAGCTACTAGGAAGAAGATTAACTCTATCCCAGCCAAAACCAGGACATACGTGAGCCCTTGGTGTGTCTCATCAAGAAGGACGGGCAATCTCCCATCCCTGGGACGTGGAAGGGAGATCCTGCTCCTCATGCGTTGCTCAGGGCTCTTCATGGAGCAGTGCGATGTGGGGGTGTGCGATGACAAGAGCAGGACGACCCTCGGACTGGCTGAACTCTGTGGGGGATGAGGAGGAAACCAGGCCATGCGGCTGTAAGGCCATGGTGTCCCCTCATGGCTCTTGGTGGCAGTGACAGCATTGAGAGCTGAGACGACAGAGATCTTGGTTGTGGTGGGGAAGTCCCAGCCCCACCAAGGCCCTCCCTCATCCCCACCACAGGCTGGCCCATGCTCTCCCACACCTGCGGCAGTTCTCCTGCAGACTTTGGCCACCCCGCTGCTTCCCCACCTCGCTCTGACCCTGGGATCTCCCAGGCTTTATGAATCTCTTTTTGCCCTCCCTGCCTTTTCCTTCTAACACAAAGCTGTGGTTTGCTGGGGATTTGCCAAACCTCTGAAGCCCTGAGCAACACGTCCAGCTTCTTTCAAAGCTACTGCTCCTCAATCACCTAAGATATCCCAGCACCATACTTTCTTATCATCGAATCATGGAATCGTAGACTCCTAGAATGGTTTGGGTTGGAAGGGACCTTTTAAGGTCCTCTAGTCCAACCCCTCCTGCAGTGAGCAGGGACACCTTCAGGTAGATCAGGTTGCTCAGAGCCCCGTCCAGCCTGACCTTGAATGTTTCCAGGGATGGGGCATCTGCCACCTCTCTGGGCAACCTGGTTCATTGTTTCACCACCCTCATGGTAAAAAAAAATCTTCCTTATATCCAGTCTGAATCTGCCCTCTTTAGCTGAAAACCATTACGCCTTGTCCTATCGCCACAGGCCCTGCTAAAAAGTCTGTCCCAATCTTTCTTATAAGCCCCCATTTGAGTGCTGAAATGCTGCAAGGAGGTCTCCCCACAGCCTTTTCTCCGCCAGGCTGAACAACCCCAACTCTCTCAGCCTTTCCTCATAGCAGAGGTGTTCAAGCCCTCTGATCATTTCTGTGGCCATCCTCCGGACCCACTCCAACAGGTCCATGTCTTTCCTCTGCTGAGGCCTCCAGAGCTGGACGCAGTACTCCAGTTCGGGTCTCACCGGAGCAGAGTAGAGGGGCAGAATCACCTCCCTCAACCTGCTGGCCACGCTTCTTTTGATGCAGCCTAGGATATGGGTGGCCTTCTGGGCTGCGCGAGCATATTGCTGGCTCATGTCCAGCTTTTCATCCACCGGTACCCCCAAGTCCTTCTCTGAAGGGCAGTTTTCAATCCCTTCATCCCCCATCCTGTACGGAGAGTGGGGGTTGCCCAGGCCCAGGTGCAGGACCCTCATGAGGTTCACATGAGCCCATTTCTCAAGCTTGTCCACGTCCCTCTGGATGGCATCCCACCCCACGGGCATGTCAACCACACCACTCAGCTTGGTATCAGGTGCAAACTTGCTGAGGGTGCACTCAATCCCACTGTCTATGTCATTGATGAAGATATTAAACAGTAGTGGTCCCAATACGGACCCCTGAGGGACACCACTTGTCATCGGTCTCCATCTGGACATTGAGCTGTTGACCACTATGCTCTGGATGTGACCATCCAACCAATTCCTCACCCACCGAACAGTCCACCCATCAAATCCATTTGTCGGTGTCTACAGAATGCCTTGAATGTCGATTTAAGTAGACGACTGTGGCTGAGCCATAGAAGAGCGTCACCACCCCGAGGTGTGAAGAGCAGGTGGAAAAGGCTTTGTGTCTGCCCTTAACTGAAGGTATTTTCAGAACTGGCCTGATACTTTTAATGTAAGAAAGAACTATGAAGGAGAAAGGAAGGATTGCAAATAGCAGGATGATGGTGTACAGCATCACTTGGTTCCAGGAAGTGTCTGCACAGGCCAGTTCCAGCAGAGGGGGGACATCACAGAAAAAGTGATGAAGGTCATGGGATGCACAGAAGGGCAAAGTGAACACCTGCTCGGTCTGTCCTACTTGCACTTGCACTGCTACGTGGGGTACGTAGTACCCCACGACCCCACCACCAGGCTGATGCAGAGACCCCTGCTCATGATGAGGGTATAGTGCAGGAGGGCACATATGGCTTTGTAGCGGTCATAGGCCAGGGCAGCCAGGAGAAGGCATTTGATGCTGCCCAACAAAACCAGGAGATCCTGCCATCTTGCATCAGGAAACCCACCAGCTTTTTTGGAAGAGTGACTGACGCATAGCAGATCTCCAGCAAGGACAAGCTCCTCAGGAAGAAATCCATGGGGCCATGGAGGCTTGAGTCCACTGTGGTGAGTGCAATCAGGCTGTTCCCTGTGAGGACCACGAGGTAGATGAGCAGGAATACTGGAGAGCACAGGCCCTGCAGGCTGGAGGGGTCAGAAAAAGTCCCAGAAGAATGAATCCAGATCCAACGGTGTGATTCTCCACGCCTTTTCTTTGGGGCATTTTCCCTATACAGAACGATCCACACAACAGGCTCTTAGAGGATGCTGATGGCCCGACCACCATCACAGACGCTTCAAGCCTAGAGAAAGACTACTAACATCAGCATAAACATGATTGCAGGAGTAGGCGAGCTTGACCTGCAGGCCATTCATCTGCATGACTCTTTGGAAATCTAACATGGGTTGCTTGCTGCAGGGAGGTTTGTAAAGAGAGGGGAGAACAGAATCCTTGAGCCTGAATGACTGGGGTTTGTCATGTAGATAAAAGAAACTTGACTTCCTTTTTTAGAGGTGATTTGACTGAATAGAATCCCTGGGGATAGACAAGAAAAAAGGAAGAAAAGGGATAAATAGTAGCCCCTTTAAGAACAGCCTTGCTTATGTTCTTTGTCCAGATCTTGTAAGACCTGCATTTAATGTAAGACCATGAAGAAGAAATAGGATGAAAAGGAGGGAAGGGATGAAAAAGGGGCAGACAAAGCAAGGCGAGGTTAGGCAAGGAGAGGCAATCAAAACAAAGCAAGGCAAGGCATGACTTGATTCTGAGGCCTTAGTGAGAGAGATTAATCCCAGCTCTCCTCACATGTAAGAGCTCATCCCCTGACGCTGTGTCCACACACAAAGATCCGGGAGAATATCTTCGATCCGAATCATTCAGTTTTACATCATGATGAAGGGTGAATCCCATCAGAAGTAACACATCTGCCGATGAAACCACTGACACTGATGCATCCATGGGACATTTGAACTGCTTCCCAGTACCCTGCAAGCCCTCGCAGGAGCAGAGCAATGCTCTGGCTGCCTGGGGAATGGAGCCTTCCCTTTGCATTTCCCACCTTCCAGAGCATAAAGGCTTCTTGCTGGGCACACTTGAAGCATGTGAGCTACAAGCAAGCAGCACTGCAGTAGCAGGTTGCTTCTGATGAAGAAGAGACTCAGCTGAAAGATGTTTAAGAACCTCAGTTTGACATGGGGAAGGACTATCCTCTTCCAGGCAGAGGGCTGAGGATGCTGACTGTGTCTCTCCAGCTCTCGCTAACTCCCTTTGAGAAGTCTTCTTAAACTCTGATGTCTTAATGATGAGACCAGCAGGTCAGAAAACATGGGACAAAAGCATTTTGATTAGCCAAGTGAAAAACGCAGGGCAGTTTCCTCAAGAGAAAAATCTGAATTCACAAAAACATGTCACCCTGTGAAAGTGTGCACCCCCCCGCCCCCCAACCTGCCCGTTGTCTCCCGTAACCCTGCTCAAGCGATAAGCACCAGTGGCAGTCGCAACGGATGCCTCTGGTCGTGATGGCTGCATCTGGCTCAAAGTGGACTCGGGAGACAGATAACACAATAGCCAAGGGCTATAGCCAAGGTTGGTAGGCAAATACGACTATGAGTCAATCATCTTAGCCCCATAAATATGGAGCAGCCCAAGAGCCCTTGGAGCTCTCCTGCACAACAGCAGGCTCCATGCCCAGATCTCCCCTTGAGCAGGGACGCCTCTCAAGGTTACTCCTCAGGAGGTTGAGAGATTCCTTGCTGCAACAGATCCTCAGGAAGTGACTAATAGCATGCTAAACTTTGCAATCTTAGCTAAGTGATATAAAGTACTGACTGTGCACATCTAATCCTTTAGACAGAAACCATTGACCAAGTCTGGGACTACGACTGGATCCAGCCGTACCTAGATCCTCTCTGAGGAGGAGTTTAGAAATAAAGGGGGTCATTTCTGAACCTCATGACTCAACGGGAGGGTCTCCCTGACAGTTTTGTCCTGTCTTCTATGCAGTAAATACTCAAGTGTACCTTGCCATCGAATGTTGTGAAACCACTGTCGCCTTTACCATTGAACCTTGTTAACTCACTGTTTTATATCAAGAAAGTATATTTTTGCTTCTCTCTTAAGAATGAAGTGCATGACTCCATGTGCAACTATTGCTGGCAGATGGAGGGAGGTAATCCTTCACCTCCTGCCAGCGCTGGCGAGGCCACATCTGGAGTGCTGTGTCCAGGGCTGGGCTTCCCAGTGCAGCAAAGTGGTTGATCTACTAAAGCAAGTCCAGCAAAGGGCCACAAAGCTGGCTTAAGGGACTGCAGCATCTTTCATAGGAGGAAAGGCTGACAGATGTGGGACTCTTCAGTCTGCAAAAAAAAGAAGGCTTGGAGGCATCTTATTGATGCATATACAATTCCATCTGAACCCAAGAAAAGACTTTTTGACTGTGAAGCACTGGAACAGGTTGCCCAGAGAGGTTGTGGAGTGTCCATCCCTGGAGACATTCCAAACCCACCTAGACAACGTCCTGAGCAAGCTGCTCTAGCTGACCCTGCCTCTAGCTGGGGGTTGAAGTAGATGATCTCCAGAGGCCCCCTCCAGTCTCAACCGTTCTGTTATTCTCTGAGTGTAAAGGAGAAAAGTAAGACAGAAAGAAATGAACAACACATCGCCTTGTACTGCAAATATGGTGGGATCCCATGGGGAGTACCCAAGCTGCAGCAGGGGAGAAGTGTGAGGAGGAAAGAGTGGCAGAGCTGTTCTTTAGTGACTGTTAACCCCCTCTTCACCATCCCCCCTGCTCTTCTTGGGGCTGGGGTCATTAGGTGAATTGGGAGCAATGGAGTAATTTGAGCCTGAGTGAAAGTGTGAGGAGAATGGTCTTTAATATTTTTGTCATTGTTTCTCACAATCCAAATCTTTTTGATTTGGCAATAAACTAAACTCATCCTCGGCAAGTCAACACGTCTTTGCCAGTGACAGTAACTGGTAACTGATCTCCTTTACTTTATCTTGACCCATGAGCTTTTCCGATTTATTTTCTCCCTTTGTCCTGTTGAGGTTGTCTGACAGCTGGGTGTCTGGCTGGCTCCTGGCCAAGGTTAATCCATCACAGGACGGCATCTGGACTGCTTCATCCACTTTGGAGCTCCCCAGCACAAGAAAGACCCTGACAGACTGGAGCAAGTCCTGCAGAGGCCAGAAGGACAGTGGAGATCTGGAGCACATTATGGACAAGGAGATGCTGAGAGGGATGCATTTTTGAGAAATTCCTCAGAATAAAAACTGGAGCAAGGACCCAGGCCAGTTGCTGCAATCTCAATCAATGGACTTTTTCAATATTTGTTGAGAAATCCATAAGCACCTGATGTAGCTGGAGGTGTCTGAGAAAAGGCTTGGCTGAGAGACCAGCAGTGGCAAGAGTTATGGGACTTGTGTGTAATAAATATCAGTAGCAAACTGGTTCCCTTTTTATTAATACTGGTGGTGCAGTTGGGTATCACTGAGCCCAGGAGGAGGACAGAGGTGACCATGCAGCAAAGGTCACTCCTCAGGGCTGGGGTGTACAGCCAGACATGGAAATGGCCGGTGTGTGGGACTCTTCTGGGACAGTTTTCCCAGGGCAACTTCCCTGAGGTGTCCAGGGAACATGGCATAGACTGGGCCCCCCTCTTTGGCACCTTTGGTGCCTTGCTTCCTTCACCATGACACCTGACTCTGCTCTGTGAGCACCCTGCTGGGTACCCCCACCCTGCACACTCTCACACCTTAGCTCTACATTGGCCTTTTTTTCCTCTCCTGGGCTCCTTTGAGCCCAGCCCAGACTCTCCCCAGCTCCCCCCACCTCCCCTGCCCTCTACAACAGCCCATCCCAGCCCAGTCCTGCCCACTGGGGCAGCTCCGTGTAGGCTGGCCGCACGACAAGTGCTACCACAAGGTTCTGCAGAGCTCTGGCCATTCAACCACAGCCCCAGCCCCTCTGAAGGGCACAGCATCTCCTGGGAGGCAGAGAAGGGTCTCATCCTGCCCATCAGCCCCAGGGATGCTGCTTGCAATAACGACACAAGCAAACAGAGGCCAGTCACTCCCAGGCTCTCCTGCAGCCGTATTGTAGCTGATCCTCAACGCCAACTGCATTTGACCTCTTCTCTACCCCCACCAGCCCCACTACGCAGGACAGCACAAGAGCCCTGGGCCTCCTCATGAAGCTCCCGCATCTCTCCAGTCTCCCTTCCCTGTGCATGCTGGGTCCCCACTGTCTCCCACGGAACTGCAGAGTCCTTCTTTTCGGATACATCAATTCAGTGGTTTACTTTTGGGGAACTTCACCTTTGAGGGTGTTTCAGCTTCTGAGTCTTCAGTCACTCCCAGCCCTGGGCACACTGCGAGTCCCCATCCTCTCCTGAACCCTCCAAATTCATTTTTGAGACAGACTACTATATGCCATCAGTCCTGTCCTATGTGAAGCAGCCTGAGGAGGTAATTGGGAGCCCATGCACCATCTCCACTGCCACTGGACATCAACAAGAGAGCTTGTAAAACCAGAACTTTCAGTCCAATGGAACCCAATGGTACCATGAGCTTAACCCCAATCACAGGGAGAACACAAGGAAAAAAACTTCCTTAAGACACCAATTCCTTGGACATTTTGTTGGCAGCACCTTTGGAGGAAGTGCCCAGCCTTCAAGCACTGCACATGGGAGATGCCTTTTTATTGAAGATGCCTTTTTATTGCATTTGGACAGGCCACATCTGACATGGTGTTGTGCCAGGGTTAGACTCAACTAGATCAAACCTCAAGACAGAGAGGATAAGCCCAGCAAATTATCTTTAAGTAGGATGATCACAAGGGAGAAAAAGCAGACTCGTGGCCTAAGACAAACTCTGGGAAATGTGCAGAGAAAGAGAAGCAAGTTATTGTTGTTGAAACATCATCCCTTGGGCCAGTTTCCATAGGGCATCCTTGAGCTCCTGGTTCCTCATGCTGTAGATGAGGGGGTTCACTGCTGGAGGCACCACCGAGTACAGAAATGACACCACCAGATTTAGAAGTGGGGAGGAGATGGAGGAGGGCTTCAGGTGGGCGAAGGTGCCAGTGCTGACATACAGGAAGACCACAGCCAGGTGAGGGAGGCACGTGGAAAAGACTTTGTGCCGTCCCTTCTCAGAAGGGATCCTCAGCACAGCCCTGAAGATCTGCACATAGGACAGCACAATGAAAACAAAACACCCAAAGACTAAACAGGCACTTGTCGGAGTGGGAGACGGACCCGGAGTAACGATGAATCTCAATATGAGTATGGTCGTTCTCCTTTATTCAGATTACTTAACAGGTTTATATAGAAGCTAAGCAAAGCACGCGCTAACAGCGACTATTCTATTGGATAACTATACTTGTCCACGCGCTTAAAACAATTATATGATTGGTACAAAGTTGCCGTTCACGCACTGTTCACAAAGCGGGTCTTATCAGCACTTTCCCAGGCTTAGTCCCGTTTATCTTGCTTTACCAAGTACTCCTTCTGCTGTTCTCAAGGGAATTTCACCTTGATCTCTGGCTCCCAGGCCCCATCAAAGGCTGGATTGCTCACATCAATTAAGCTGTGTCCTTTTTCACTTAACCATTCTTCCACACATTCCTATTTCTGAATTCCTCCACCTGAAGTGACTCTCTGCATCCACCTCCTGGATGCTTCCATTAGGTATGGAGCTTCCTCATGAGTTCCCTCTTCACCTAAGCTGCTCTTGTGAGCTATGCACTCACCACTGCTCTTCGTGGGCGATTCTGTCATTAAAGACAAGCTGTACTGAGTTGTGCTGCCCTTCACTGCTGCCCATGGGATCGCCATTAAACTCCCCCTGAATAGGCCCAAGTCTTCCCCTCTGAGGTCTGACACCTGCACTCTGCTCCTCTCCTTCCTCATTCTGCTCAGGAGCTGGACCCCCCTCTTTCATGGTCACCACAGCCAAGGATGACACTGGTTTTCACATCCCTGACCAGCTCTTCATGGTTTGCAAGGACCTGATGCAGGTGAGCATCATCTATGTTGATGCAGCTGGTGACTTTCCTAAGAAATTGCTCCCACCTCCTCCACAAACCCCTTGGTCTATTTTGACAGTGCTGGGTTCCCCCTCCAATGAACGTCAGGGCAATTAACGTCCCCAGAAAGAGCCCCAGCTCACTCATCTGGAGACTTCCTTGACTTGCTTAAATAAGATCTTGTCCACCTCCTCCCCTTGATTGCAGGTTCTTGATCTCCCACCACCAGGTCGCCCTACCTGGCCCCTCCTCTGATCCTCACCCTCAAGGGCTCACCCAACCTCCTGACTCTCCCAGCAAGGAGCTCCATACATCCAAGCAGCTCCTTCACACAGAAAGTCTTCCTCTTCTGATGCTCCCAGCCTGTGTCTCGTGAAGAACCTTTATCCATCCATTGCAGCACGCGAGCTGTGTGAGGCGTCCCCCTGTGCCTCAGAAGTTGTTCCATCAATGTCACAGCTTGTGACAGACCATGGGGGTTCAGCTCCTCCTGTCTGTTCCCAGGCAGAGGACAGTGTTGCACACCTGGGCTGCAGCCCCTGAGCTGTGGCTCCAGGGCCATGCTCAGACTTGTCATGGTGAACAGTGGTACCAAGCACCCAAGAGTCCTTGTACACAAAAGCTTTGCTTCATGGCAGAGACATGCTGGAGCGGAAGGCAGATGGTGTTGTAAGAAAGAAATGAGGGGCTCGAGAAGAGAGCAATCCCTGCTGTGCCCAAGGTCAGAGGGAAACAGGGCTGGGCTGTGCAGCCCTGGCAGGAGAGGGCATTGCTGTGGTGGGTCTCTGCAGCCCTGCAGGGCCTTTGGTGGAGATAAGCACTGATCTCCTGGAAGGACAAGGTGCTGCTGAAAATGTCCTTGGGTGTGGACATCCCCTGATCTAGTCACACTCTAAATTCCTTGGACTCTTTGAAGACCTTATCTTCAAGAGGGTAAGTCAAGGATGGAGGAGAAGAGAACCAGAAGTAGCTGAGAACGTAGGCCCACAAGTGGAGACCCCAGTGCAATGTGCTTCTTATTCATGCAGTGCCTTGCATCTCTGGATAGAGATGGGACAGAGCTGGCCTTATGGCAGGGGTGGGAATCAGTGGCTATCACCCAATGAACCGAATTCATCTGAGATGCCGCCTGGGGTGTCTGTCACGCACCCGCTCTGGGTGGACATGGCTTTCCTGTAGGTCCTGTGCTGTCCCTGCCAGCCACAGGCAGTTTGGGTGGAGAGCCTTGGCCTCTCGCATGGCACTACAGGCCTGTGTTTGGGCATTCAATGAGCAGCTGCCCTGCGTTAGGTTAGGCTAGGTGGGGATGTGTGAGACAGCTCTCGTTACAGACAACGGACAGCTAGTAAATGCAGCTAAAGGAGGGGAGAAAGAGAAAGACTTCACTCTCCCTCTGTCCCATAACTGCGTTTGGTCAGGTGAACACCTCTAGAGGCGGCCCTGAAGAGCGTGGGTAGGGACAGGTGGTGATGTCCTAAATGTGGGCATCTGCCGTCATTTCAGCGGGCTTCCTCACCAGGCTGCAGGATGATGCCCCCAGAAGTTTCCCACACCAGGTGTTTGTGTGTGAACTCCTGGTCTCCATCTCCATCACTGACCATGGGACCATAGACAAGGGGTGCAGGTGCCTGTTTTTAACAGGCGCCATTACTGAAGCAGGAGGCATCTCACCTCCTGTGGGTTTGTGGCAGGCATGGGAGGGAGCTGAGGTCCCTTCCAGCCCCAGGACTGCAAATCCAGGATGAGATGCCTCCATGGACTCAGCTGTTTCCCTTCCCTGCGCATGGGCAAAGGACATCCCTCCCTGCCAGTGTCCAGGTGTCCTCTCCAATGCTGGGACAAGGAAGGGTGATTCTCAGACCTACGTGTGTCTCTGAGAGGAGAAAGGGCACTGCTGGAAAGAAACGTCTCTGCAGAGGTGAGACAGGCACCATGGGTGATTACTTGAGTGTCTTTGCAAGCAGGTTCCTGGAGAGCCCCAGGGACAGCTGGAGGGAGGGCAGGGTGGGGTGGGGGGCAGAGGAAGTGAGGTCTTGGGCAGGTCCTGTACTGCTGGGCTGAGACAGGCTCCTGGGAGGGAGGGAGCTGGTGGTAAGCAGGCAGCACTGCAGAGAGACAGCTCTGCCAAGGGGCAACTCCTCTGCAAAGCGCAGCAGGGCTCTGGGAAAAGGAGTAGGGCAGAGAGAGCCTGAAGGCAGTCTGGAGTGGGAGGACAGAGGAGAGCTCAAAGGGAAGGAATCGTGACAGCCCCTGACACGGTAAGTCTCTTGGTGCAGGGCAATGCAGCTGCGGTTCCTGGAAGGCTCTCCTAAAGCTATCACAGCCTACAGCCTCCGAGATCTGTGCGGAGGAGTGCCAGTGCAGGGGCTCCTGTTAGACAAGTGTGAAGGGGTGAAGGCAGGGTGTGCAGCCAGAGCTGCCCAGGGCATTTCAGAGGGGACTTTTCCAGAGGAAGATCAAGGCAGGGAATATCTCTAAGGTAAACAGCTTTCGTAAGTCTATGTTTTCCATTTCCTGTGTTTCAGGAAAAAAAGACAAGGTGTTGCTCCGTTTAGAGAGGGAGACTGAGAGTCCTGAGCTGCTGCACTGGGAGATCAGTAGGTCTGGTAGGAGCCAAGGAAACTGCTTTCACCCACTCCTCTACCTCCAGAGAGCACCAGCATCACCTCTGTTGTCCTCATCAGGGTTTGTCTGACCTGCTTCTTGCTGCCTGCAAACGGGGAGTTCCTCTCGAGAGTGCCTGAAACTGGCAGGTTTCTTCAGGTCAGGGCTGAGCAGACAGTAGTTGGTGCTGGGGTCTGTGATCCCTGACAGGGAAAACTTGAGGGCAGAGAAACATTTCCCGGCAGGGATAGCTCCAGGCAGCAGGCACGTGGGCAGAGAGCTATAGGAAACTGCAAGCAGCAATGTCACGGGAGGGAGAATTTGGCAAGCTGCCTGTCATGCCCTCCAACGCAGCCCCCTTCCTCTGAGCAAGACCCCCGGTCTCGTCTCCCACCCAGCAGAGCCTCTGCCCTCAGGGCTGTGTGGTGCAGGGCAGGAGTTGCCTCCTCTGCAGCCGGAGCTCTGGCACAGCAGAGCTGCATCTCTCCTGACACGTGGCCACTTCCCTCTGCAGAGCCAAGGGGCTGCGAGCAACCGCCCTGGGATTTTGCTAGCTGGGAGGTGCTGTGCTCTGCTGGGGAAGGAGAAGGCTTTCCTGAGTGCCCGGCTGCCTCTCCTCTCCTTGCTTCCCTTAGCAGCAGAGTCACAGAGTTTGTTTTTGTTTCTCCCCCTGGTTGTGCTGCTCTTCTTCCTGCTCTTGGGGTCCCTGGCAATAAGAGTGGTGGTGTGGCACAAGGGGTGGGGGTGTTGGGTGCCTGCTCTGACGGTGCCCTGGAGGGTGCTGCCCGGGAGGTGTTTCCATGGGACCAAGGTGCCCAAGGCCTCTCTTCGTTTTCCAGGCTCGAGACACTGCAGTCAGTGGCTGGGCAATGAGACACTGCTTCCCTTAGCAGACATCACCTTAAGACACCAGGTTCTGCTGGACAGGGAGTGCTGGGGGGCTGTGAGCATCAGCCCAGAAGGGCATAGCTCTCCTGTAGGACCTTGGAGATGTCCGAGAGCACCTGATCTGCCCATGTGGATCAGCATCCTTGTCCTGGCCTCTTCATCCTACTCTGCAAAGCTGTGCTGGAAAGGAGAGGTGTTTGGAAATCTGCACCTTGAACTGGTCCCCTCTGCTCCCAGTCCAGTCCAGTTGCTTTTTCAGAACAACCCCTGTGTGTAGTCCTCCTCCAGCGGAGAGCAGTGCAAGCACAGAGCAGCTGGGCACCAGGCTGATGGACAGAGCAGCCGCCTGGATGGGAGCACTGACGCAGCTTTACACTGAGAGCAACGGGGCAACGGAGGAATTTGACCCTTTCCAAGAACATTTCCGAGGTGGGATGGGGGTGTATGAATACTAACACACACTGTAACGAGACACATGTGCTGCACCTCATCTCCCACCTTCCTTTGTGGAAGAAAGCGTCCTTCTGAGCTTTTTACCCTCCGCTATAGTGCAGCCCAGGGATCCCCTCCCCAGGACCCCTCCCTCCAAACACACTGGGTGTTGCTGCCTCCATGTGTCATTGCTGTAAAGCAGGGCTGACCCTTAAGGAGCCCATGGGTAGAGGGCACTGCTCTGCACAGCACACTCAGCCACCACAAAGCAGAGCTGAAGCCTCGGAGATGCACAACAGTCCCCCAGGAAAGAGAAGCACCCTTAGGTATTTCACAGTGAAGGAATGGAATTTTGCTCAGAGAAGCTTCTCTGAATTTTTCTGTTTTGTCTCCTTTGGCAGTTTCCATGCCCAGAACAGGCAGATGTCCAATGGCAGCTCCATCAATGAGTTCGTCCTCCTGGCATTCACAGACACATGGGAGCTGCAGCTCTTGCACTTCTGGCTCTTCCTGGGCATCTACCTGGCTGCCCTCATGGGCAATGGCCTCATCATCACCGCCATAGCCTTTGACCGCCGCCTCCACACCCCCATGTACTTCTTCCTGCTCAACCTCTCCCTCCTTGACCTGGGTTCCATCTCCACCACTCTCCCCAAAGCCATGGCCAATTCCCTGTGGGACACCAGGGCCATCTCCTACTTGGGATGTGCTGCACAGGTCTTTTTCTTTGTCTTCTTGATTGGAGGAGAGTATTGTCTTCTCACTGTCATGGCCTACGACCGCTACGTTGCCATCTGCAAACCCCTGCACTACGGGACCCTCCTGGGCAGCAGAGCTTGTGTCCAAATGGCAGCAGCTGCCTGGGGCAGTGGGTTTCTCAATTCCCTCCTGCACACTGCCAATACATTTTCACTACCACTCTGCCAAGGTAAAGTCCTTGACCAGTTCTTCTGTGAAGTCCCTGAGATTCTTAATGTCTCTTGCTCAGACTCAGGCTACCTCAGGGAAGTTGGGCTTATTGTGGTTAGTGCCTGTTTAGTCTTTGGATGTTTTGTTTTCATTGTGCTGTCCTATGTGCAGATCTTCAGGGCCGTGCTGAGGATCCCCTCTGAGCAGGGACGGCACAAAGCCTTTTCCACGTGCCTCCCTCACATGGCCGTGGTCTCCCTGTTTGTCAGCACTTTAATGTTTGCCTACCTGAAGCCCCGCTCCATCTCCTCCCCATCCCTGGACCTGGTTGTGTCAGTTCTGTACTCGGTGGTGCCTCCAGCAGTGAACCCTCTCATCTACAGCATGAGGAACCAGGAGCTCAAGGATGCCCTATGGAAACTGGCCCAAGGGACGCTGTTTCACCGACAATAACCTGCCTTCATTTCTCTGCACATTTCCCAGAGCTTCTCTTAGGCCAGGAGTCTGCTTTTCCCTCTTGTGATAATCCTGCTTATAGATAATTTTCTGTGTTTATACTCCATGCCCTGAGGTTTGATCCTGTTGTGTCTGACCCTTGCACAACACTGTGTGAAATGTGGGATGCCCAATAGCAGCTCTTGAATAAAAAGGCATCTCCCAGGTGCAGTGCCTGAAGGCTGGGCTTGTCCTCCAAAGTTGCTGCCAGGAAAATGGCTGAGGAATTGGTCTTTAAAAGAGTCTGTTCTCCATGTGTTCTCAGTGGTTTGGGACTTAAGCTCATGATACCATTGAGTTCCACAGGACCAAATGTTCTGGATTTAAAAGCACTCTTCTTGGTGTCCAGTGGCCGGGGACACACTCCATGAGCTCCCCATTATCTCCTTAGGTTTCTTCATGTATGACAGGACTGATAGCATATACAAGTCTCTCTTAAAAATGAATTTGGAGGGGTGAGGAGCAGAGAGGCTGGGGACTCATCACGTGCCCTGGGTTTGGAATGAATGGAGAGTTAGAAGGTGGAACACCTTCAGTTAAGTCCACCAAAGTGGAGCACTAAATCAATTTACCCATGAACAAGGACTCTGCAGTGCCATGGGAGTCAGTGGGGACTCAGCAGGCAGAGGGATGGGGAGACTGGAGAGATGCAGGAGCCCCCTGAGGAACCCCAGCGCGAGGACTGTTGTGCTGTCCTGGGGAGTGGGGCTGGTGGGAGCAGCAGAGTGGGCAAATTCAGTCAGGACTGGGGATCACGTACAATATGAATTCAGGAGAGCCAGAGAGTGCCTAGCCCCCATTTCCTCATGCTCTCAGGGCCAGCACTATCCCTGGGGCTGATGGGAAGACTGAACCCCCCTCTCTGCCCTCCAGAGCTGCTGTGCCCTTCAGAAGGTTGGGGCCACGGGGTGAGTGCCCAGAGCTCTGTAGCACCTTGCAGAGTGCGCTGCTGTGGGACCAGCCCAGGTTGGGCTGCTCTGCTGGGCTTGGCTGGTGTGAGGGCAGGGATGGTGGTGAGAGCTGGGAAGAGGCTGGCTGGGCTGGAAAGAGTCCAGGAGAGGAAAGCACCAGTGTAGAGCTAAGCTGTGAGAGTGTGCAGGGTGGGGGCACACAACAGGGTGCTCACAGTAGAGAATCAGGTGTCATGGTGAAGGAATCAAGGAATCCCCAAATCTGCAAAAGAGAGGGGTCCAGTCTGTGCCATGTTCCCAGGACAGCCTGGGAAAGTTGTCCGGGGAAAACTATCCCAGATGAGTCCCACACTTTAGCCATTTCCGTGTCTGGTCATACACCCCAGCCCTGAGGAGAGACGTTTGCTGCATGGTCACCTCTGTCCTCCTCTGGGGCTCAGTGCCATGCAACTCCACTGCCATTATTAATAAAAAGGGAACCAGTTTGCTAATGACACTTGTTACACACAAGTCCCACAGCTCTTGCCACAGCTGGTCACTCAGCCAAGCCCATTTTTAGACATCTCCAGCTAGATCAGGTGCTCATGGCCTTGTCTCAACAAATATTGAAAATGTCCATTGATCAAGATCCTACCAACTGGCTTGTTTCCTTGCTCCACTGTTTTATTCTGAAAGTTTCTCAAAAACCCAGCTCTCTCAGCCTCTCCTTGTCCATAATGTGCTCCAGCACTCAACCGTCCTTCTGGCCTCTCTCCAGTCTGTGTAGGAGGACTCGCTAGGAGTCGAGTCTGTGTAGGAGTCTGTGTAGCAGGACTCGCTCCAGTCTGTGTAGTGTCTTCCTTGTGCTGTGGAGTCCCACAACGGACACGGCCATCCTGATGTGGTCCTGTGCTGGGTTAAACTTGGCCAGCAGCCAGGCACCCACCCAGCTGCTCACTCACTCCTGCTGACTCAACAGGGCAAAGGGAGAAAATAAATCAGAAAGCACATGGATCACGATAAAGTAAAGGGATCAGTTACCAATTACTGTCACGGGCAAAGACATGTTGACTTGCCGAGGATCAATTTAATTTGTTACCAATTAAAAAATATTTGGATTGTGAGAAACAATGACAAAAGTATTAAAGACCCTTCTCCTCATACTGTCTCCCAGGCTCAAATTCCTCCATTGCTCCCAAGTCATCTAATGACCCCAGTCCCAAGAGGAGCAGAGGGGATGGTGAAGAGGGGGTTAACAGTCAGTACAGAACATCTCTGCCGCTTCTTCCTCCTCACACTTCTCCCCTGCTCCAGTGTTGGTCCTCTCCATGGGATCCCACCATATTTGTGGTCAAGGCGACGTGTTGTTCAATTCTTTCTGTCTTACTTTTCTCCTTTATACTCACAGAATCACGGAAATGTTGAGATTGGAAGGGACCTGTAGAAACCATCTTGTTCAGCACCCCAGCTGAGGCAGGTTCAGCTAGAGCAGGTTGCTCAGCACGTTGTCTAGGTCGCTTTGGAATATGTGCATTTATGGAGACTCCACAAACTCTGTAGGCAACCTTTTCCGGTGTTTGACCACCTTCACAGCCAAAAAGTGTTTTCCTGGTTTCAGATGGAATTTTATATACATTAATAAGATCCTTCCAAACCTTTTCTTCTCCAGATTGAACAGTTCTATATCTCTGAGCCTTTCCTCCTATGAAAGATGCTGCAGTCCCTTAAGCCAGCTTTGTGGCCCTTTCCTAGACTTGCCTTAGCAGGTCAACAACTTTCGTGCACTGGGAAGCCCAGCACTGGACACAGAGCTCCAGATGTGGCCTCAGCAGCGCTGAGAAGAGGGGAAGGATGACCTCCCTCCACCCGTCAGCAATGCTTTATTTAATGTAACATAGGAAGCTGTTGCCCTTTTCTGCAAGAGTGCACTGTTTGCTCATGCTCAGCTTGTTGTCCTCTTGCATCCAAGGGTTTCTCTGCAGAGCTGCTGTCTAGCCAGTTGTCACGTTTTAACGCCAGCTGGCAAGTAAGCACCACACAGCCGCTCGCTCACTCCCCCCTGGTTGGATGGGGGAGAGAATCAGAAGAAGAAAAGTCAGAAAACCCATGGGTTGAGATGAAGACAGTTTAATAGGTAAAGCAAAACCTGTGCACTCAACTAAAGCAGAACAAGGAATTCATTCACTCCTTCCCGTCGGCAGGCAGCTGTTCAGCCATCTCCAGGAAAGCAGGGCTCCATCACATGTAATGGTTACTTGGGAAGACAAATGCCATCACTCCGAAAGTTCCCCCCTTCCTTCTTCTTCCCCCAGCTTTTAATTGCTGAGCGTGATGTTACGTGGTCTGGAGTAGCCCTTTGGTCAGTTGGGGTCAGCTGTCCCGGCTGACCCATCCCTATACTATCAACACATCCCTATACTATACACATCCCTATAACAAACACATCCCTATACTATCAACACTGTTTCTAGCACAAATCCAAACCACAGCCCCATCCTAGCTACTGTGAAGAAAAGTAACTCTACCCCAGCCAAATCCAGCACACTGGTCAGCCCCCAGTATGATACCCACAGTGGGGCTGGATCACAGGCTGTCCTCCCCCAGGGACTTTCTCAGCAGCACCTTGTCCTTCGTGGAGATCGGCTTCACCTGTCACAGGCCCCACAGTGCTGCAGGGTCACCTGGGACAGCAAAGCCCTCTCCTGCCAGGGCTGCACACCCAGGCCTGTTTCTCTCTGGCCTTGGGGACTGCAGCTTTTGCTCTCTTTGTGGGAACCTCATTCCTCAGTATGTTGCCAGCTGAGCTCCACTCCAGCATGGCTCTGCTGGGAAGCAAAGCCTTTCCACACAAGGGATCCCATCTCTGGGTACCAGGTTTCCATGTGACAAGTCTGCCCTTGGCCCTGGTGCCACGTCTCAGGTGCTGCAGCCCAAATGGGCACCAAAGCCCACAGCCTGGGGCAGAGACAGGAAGAGCCCCGTGTGCCATCGCAGAGCTGTGCCATGAGTGGAATAAGAGCTGAGGTGGGGAAGGACAGCTCCCACAGCTTTTGTGGTAAAGGAGATAGACATCTTTAGAAGAGACTGACAGAGAAGATGAGAAGTGGGGGATGCCTTGTGTGATGTCAGGGAAGCTCAGATGTATGGAGGGTTGCTATGGGACACATAACAAGTTAGATGGTGGCTTGTGTGTGGTTCAGCTTCTAAATAGACCACCCATTTTTCCGCTCACCTGGATCTGGAACTCCCAAAGGAGGAAGAGCTGGTCAGGGATGGGAAGACCAGTGTCAGCCTTGGCCGTAGCGACCATGAAATTGTGGTCTCCCCGATCCGCAGGGACATGGGGAAGGAGAGTAGCAGAGAGCAGACCCTGGACATCAGGGAATGAGAATTTGGGCTATTGAGGGCACTGGCAGGTGGGGTCTCATATGGCAGTGTCAGGGCCCTGAGAGCATCCATAGGCCTTCATGGCCCTGAGCAGCATCACCTGGGGCCTCCACCTGCATCTCTGCCCATGGGCCCAGGAGACCATTGAAGCCCAGGCCTGAGCTTAAGATCCAGCTTGATTCAGACCCAGCTGTATGGGCACTGCTCTCCAGACAGAGCCATAGACACAGCCTTGCTTGTGCATGGACCCTGTTGATTTGCACTTGCAGAGTCACTCCCCAGCTTGATTCTTTACGGGGGGTACAATGGAATGACACCATGGCCCTCCAAGTGCCAGACCCCAGCTGATTCACAGAGGCCTAGGGCCTTTCTGCTGCCTTTCTTCCCATCGCTTGGTCAGGTTTAGGGAGGAGAGGAAGGAAAAGCAGGTGAGGTTTCTGGGTGCCAGTGATTGCAATGGGGGAGCAGAGCCCTCATGTGTGAAATGATCTAAAGGCTATACTAGTTCAAAACTGTTCTCTTCAGCTCCTTTCTTGGAGGCCTTAAATCTTTGGCAGGAACCTGGAAATGCTGAGATCCCTCCACCTACCTCTCTTTTAGCAATTAAGTTGATCGTACCGCAGTCAGAGGCTTTCTTTCACTTCTGTTTCCAGCCTAAAGCACCCCATGGTCTGGAGATATGCCAGGAAACTTGCATGAGGAATCCCAGTCCTATGGAGAAGGATGTGCATGTTCCCAGGAATCTCAGGAGGCATGGTGTACTGATAGCTGTGTTCAGGGAGCTGGTCAAATGCCTCATCTCCATTTCTGTTGTGGTGGCCTAGATGCCTGGTTCATGTGTAAACTCTCTCTGTGGATGCTGACATTTACTGAGCAACCTGGTCTGACCTCAGAGATTGCTCTGCTTTTTGCTGGGCGTTGGATTTCAGACGTCCTGAGCTCCCTTTCTGCCTGAATTGCCCTACGAGCATATGACGTAGAGACCCTCACCTCCAGCTGAATCTCTTCTCATTGGGCACTTGCGCAAGGCCTACGCTCCTGGAAAGACTGATGGGAAAGAGACTGCTGCGGGTCTCTCGCCCAGCCTCCAGGCTGGCTGTGACTTTGCGGAGCCAAGAGGAGCTCCAAAGCAGGAGATCACAGCAAGGCTCCTGCTAGTCCATGTTATTTTTCCTAAGGCTCAGCCCGAAGCTCCCAAGAGGCACTTTGTGGCTATTGCCCCTGTCATTTCATTGGCCACTGCAGAACAGAGCTTGGCTCTGTTATTGCTGCATGGAGGTGTAGGCTCTTAACTAGGTTGCCCCATGCCTCCTTCAGCAGGCTAGAGAGGCCCACTTCCCTCACACTGTCCTCACAACTCATGCTTTAGCTCCCTAGCTCCACCTTGGCAGACCTCCTCTGGACCCTCTCCAGTTTCTCCACATTCCTTTTGAAATGGGAGGCCCACTGGCTCATATGGCATCATCATGGTGATCGGGCCCCTCTCCTCAGGGCCCTCCTTAGCTGGCCAGGTCTCTACCCATGCTCCTGCATGGAGTTGTTGTGCACCGCGTAGGTGGAGATAAAACCAGATAGTAAGTGGGGAAAAAAAAAAGATAAAACCAATCATAAACCAAAACCAACAGGCAACACAAAGGAAATCACTTCCCACCTCTCAGCAGCAGACTGATGCCCAGGCAAAATGGACACAGTAGTGTACTGGTGGTCTAAGAAGTGATGAGCAGAGGGAGACAATCACTTCCCTCACTCCTTTGGCCAGGGTCCTCTTTATACACTCCAGGACACTGCTGGCCTTCTTTGCCACCAGGTGGCACTGGATTATGTGGGTCACTGCTGGAACGTGTTCTGCCTTCCCCAACACCACCAGTGCCTTTTCCGCAGAGCTGCTCCCCAGTAAGGCAGTGCCCAGACCCTGCCACTGCAGAGTTTTAGTCTATCCCAGGTGCAGGATCTGGTATTGTCCTTCTATTTCATGAAGGTCCTGACAGGACAGTGCTTCTGCCTGTCAGGTTTCTCCTGAAGGCAATCCCAAGGCACAGGAATCGTCCTCCCAATTTAGTGCCCTCGACAAACTTGCTGAGCCCTGCCTCCTCCGGGTCATGGATACAGGTGTTAAGCTGCAAAGGGCCCAGGAGAGTCCTCTGTGCTGCCCCACAATGCCCCACTATGTCCCAGTGGCCTCCAGGTAGGGTATGACCCCTTCACCACAGCTCCCTGAGCCCCATCATCCAACTGGTGTTTTGCTCAACTGCTTGTCTATCCCTCCAGACTGTAATGGCCTAAGATGGGTACAAGAATCTTGAGGGAGACCATGCCAGAAGTCTTGCTGCAGCAGAGGTAAATGACATCCACTGTTCTCCTGTCGTACACAAATGGAGTTACTTCATCATGAAACCAATCAGGTTGGCGAGGCATGATTTACCCTTGCAAAGTCCATGCTCATGCTCTTCTCTTTCACGTGCCCAGGAATGTCACCCACGAGGAGTCATTCAATGGATCACCCAAGCGAGGCTGTACAGCCTGTGGTTCCCTGGGTTGCACTTTTGGCCGTATTCAAAGATGAGTGCAACAGCGGTTTCTCCTCACCCACAAGACACCTCGACCAATTCCATGTCCTTTGAAAAGGAATACTCAAAGAAATATTGATCTTGCCCTGTAACTTCATGACCACTCCTCTGCTTGTAATGTCATCTTTGCATACAAAGATACAAAGACTGTCCATACAAAGGCCCTTTCCATTGTTCTCCATTTGTCTCCTCCCCTTAATCTTTGTTCATTCAGATACCTCTCACTTATGCAACTGCTTTGAGCTTCAGGGAGTTAAGAGCTTGCCTGTCTTTCACTAGTCTAATGGTCTCTTTAGCCAACACTTTAGTTATGCTCATATCTATCTTTTTCTATCTCTCTCTCTAAGACATTTCTGATAAGATTATCCCTTGTGGAGAGGCGACCTCATTAGAGGCAGCTTATACTTAGCATGTGGTTACGGAGTGTATTTTATTGTTTAGGAAAACTGATCATGCTTTCATTTTCTTTCCTTTTCTACAAATAGGAAAATTTCTTCTGTGCCTGTGTGCAGCCAGTTCTCGAAGGAGAGAATGTGGGAAATGGTGCAATGGAGCTGTGACATCCAGTGCAGAGATCAGTGGAGAAGTTTGATGCAAAGAAGAGTGATGTGAGTCCCAGATGGCCACTGTCAGAAATGGTGAGCTTTGGGAGGTGAGGAGCAAAGTCCTCCATACAGTGTGAGACCTCAAGGGACTGCTTTTCCTACCTGTCCAGACCTCCTGAGGAGACACCCTGCATCCATATCACTTGGAGAATGCTTCTATCACCTCTTCTCTAAATGGAAACTGATAAAAAATACCCTTTAAAAGAAAAAAAAAAATTTTTAGTAGATGCACTTTGAAATCTTCCTCCTTAACTACTCTATGAAACCTCTGTAATTAGGTGTACAAGTCGTGGAGACTTGAAGAGAATTACAGGAAGAGTCATGGCTCGTTAGGGCTTTCTGTATTTTAATGAGCCCCATGGTGCATTTGGTGCTGAGTCCATGAACCTCCGATCCTGAGGGAAGATTGAACAAACTGCTCAGGAAGTCAGAAGCAAAACTCAAAGTACCTTGAAGTATTAATGGGCCCCACTGAGGGCCATTACTGACAAAGCCTCCCCATGGCCTTGTTAGAGCAGAGAACTGGAGGCCATGATTGCAGGTAGGCACAGGCACTGTGCAGGCAGCTGTAATGCTGAGGAAAGCCTTGGTTTCTTTTAGGAAGCAGAAAGGCCAAGCCCTGACCCCCAGGCCCTGGGAAGGCAGACCCTGTCCCTCACACATGGCTCAGGGCTCTTCCTGGGGGCAGTGGGGTGTGAGAGTGAGCAACGCCAAGTTTAGGAGAATTCTATGACCCCTCCCAGCCTCCCAAAGAAGGGGCAAGGACAAAACAAGGTCCAGAGCCTCAAAAGAAAGTTCCTCCTTGTAGGTCTCAGTGGTAGAGGCAACTGCCTTAGCCAAGTGGCCAAAGCCCTTGGTCCTGTTGAGCCTTTCAGCTTTGACAGAGCCCTTAGTCATCTCTGCTGCAGGCTGTCCTATGCTGTCCCATGCCTGCACCTCTTTCCCTTCAGGCTGTAGACACCCATCTTGCTTTCCCACCTAGCTCTCACCCCAGCATTTCTATACCTTCACTGATGTCTCTCCACCCTCACTGCCTTTTCCTTGAAACACAAAGCCATGGGCTGATCCAGACTCCCTCTGGTGACCTCTTACACCACAAGGATACTCTTTGAGTGAGCCTTCTTTTTCCTTGCATCCACTCTGAACCTTCCAAGCTGCACTTTGTGGAGGTTTCCTTCTCTTCCCACTACCAAGAAAAGCTCCCTTATCTTGGAAAGCACCCTTCAAGTAGTTGCAGGCTCCTACTATAGAGCCCTGAGCCTCTACTTCACCAGGCTAAAGAAGCCCAGGCCTCTCATCTTCTCCACAGAGGCCCCAAAACCCATCCTGGCAGATCTCCTCTAGAACCTCTCCAATTCCTCCTCATTCCTCCAGACTCGGGAGCCCCACACCTAGACACACTAGTCCAGATGTGGCTACACCAGTGCTGAGGTGAGGGGGATGATGATAACTCTCTTGCCTGGGTGGCCACGCTCCTCCTAATGCAGCCCTATCTGCACTTGGCGTCATTAACTTTGAGCATGGCTCAAACTGCTCAACACTGGCTCATATGGCATCCCTTGGAAGGCCAGGCCCTTCTCCTCAGGGTCACTGCTGAGCTGTACAGGTCCCAGCCTGCCGTCATGTTTGGGATTATTCTGCCCCCAAGAAAGGACTCACAGATTCTCCTTGTAAAACTTCATGAGGCTTCTATTGCCAAATCTGAGAGTTTCTCAAGGTCCCCCTGGAGTGAAGCTCTGTTTGGACAGCTTTTAATGTGTTCGTACAGATGGCCCACCAGATTTGTGGTGCCTGTGGTGCCTTCAGATTTGTGGAAGCCTTCTCTTCTCCTAGCATTGCACCTTTGCACAAAAGGCGGACAACGGCATCCTGGGCTGCATTAGGAAGAGCACTGCCGAAGGGTTGATAGAGGTGATCCTTCCTCTCTACTCAGCCCTGCTACAATTTGTCTTGCTCACTTCCCTCAGGGTTTTCTACTACACCACCTCACTCACACTGCAGCCAGAGCTACCCTCCACATCTTCCACCACTCCTGCCTTGTCTTCTCGTGAAAAACATATCCAGGAGAGCACTGTCACCATGCCGGGTCAGGGATCACCTGCCACCTTCCCTGTAACTGAGGTCTTCTAGCAGAGGTCCATGGTCTTCAAAGTCCCCAGTGATTACCAGGGCCTAAAATTGTGTCCCTTCCTCCAGCTGCCTAGAGGACAACCCATCCTCTTCCCAGCCTTCCTCGGGCAGCTCCGTGGTCCTGACCAGAAGACCATTGTACTCCAAGAAGTTAGTGATGCACATAACAGTAAACCTGAGTAGACCCAGGCCTGTGCTGTGCTGTGCCCTATGTACAGCCTGGCCTTCAGGCTGTGTTGTGCAGATGATAGTCAAGCTGGGTTGCAGAATAAATTTGATTGTAGTGAGAAGTCTGCAGGAAGCTCCCACCTGATAGCAGGGATGAGGCCAACTGCATGTCCTTACCTATCTCTAAACCTGCCACAACAAATTCACATGTGAACAGCCTCTTTTGGGGGCAGTAGAAATGGTGACTTGGATTTTTTCCTTCTAAGGAAACACTGCAAGTGATCACAGGAGCAAAAGGGGCTGACCCTTCTACAGACGGGATCTGCAAGACTTGCTGCACCAGCTGACTAGACAGAACTCACCTCACCATGCTCTTCCAAGCCACGTGCCTGCTGCTGGCCTTTCAGCTTCTCGGATAAACACAACCAAACCCTGTGCGTACTGCTGTCCCATCAGGTACTCGGGCAGAAGGGTCGTGACAACCATACCCAAGGCCTCTTCCTGGATGGACCTACCAGGTACTTAGGGAAAGGGATTCCCACAGTCCTAGGGCCAGCCAGGTGCCTTCTTGCTGCTCTGTCAGAGACACTGGCAGATGTGAGCCTAAGAGCACGTAGCCCAACCCTGAGTCAAGGGCTGACCTATCAGCTACTGCAGAAAGAAGAGACCTCACAGCCCTTTCCCAGCCATGTTCCTGCTGCTGGCCTATCAACTCCAGAGAAAGATGGATGTGACCTCACCGCCACCTTCACAGCCTTGTGCCTCCTGCTGGCCCATGAGATCCTGAAGCACATGTGACCTCATTATAGCATTCCCACCATCTCCTCCTTGTGGCCTACGAGCTGGTCAGGAGCATGTAACGTCACTCCTCTTCCAACACCACGGGGCTGCTCTGGGACCTCACGATCCCTGCCCTGCCTTCAAGGGGCCAAACAGCTTAAGTTAGGGTTAGGAGAGGGGATGAAGATGAGGGGGTTAGAGCATGGGAAGGAGGGCTTTGGGGGTTAGGTGTTCAGGTTAGGGCTTAGGGGATAGAGCTCGCCTTTCAGGCTTAGGGATTGGCAAAGGCTTAGAGGGAGGGTTTGGTGTTCTTCTGAGGGTGCCTGGTTCGTGTTTAGGGTATGGGCTGGCTTTGTGGGTTAGGGGGTTTTTCAGGGCTGGGCTGAGGGCTGTGGTGAAGTCTAACATTTGAATACTAGGGATAAGGGCTAGGGATGAGGATGATCAATAGGGTAAGAGTAAGAGGGGTTATGGGTTCTGGCTTTGGTTTAGAGGTAAGGCTGAGGTTAGGGATTAGAGTAGTTGATTCCTGTCAGGTGAAAGGGTGCAATGTAGGGGTAGGGTTAGGACTCAAGGTTATTAGTTAGAAATACGGTAAAGGCCTCACAGGAATGTTTTCACATCAGTGTCACAGTGGCACCAAAATTACCTGAACTCATCTTTCCTCTTCAAGATCTTTCATGTCTGTTGGCCAAACTCCTCTTCCCTCCACCAAATCTCCCATCTCCCTTGTCCCAGCTACTTTGTCCTCCCCAGACGCTTTGTCTTGTTGGGGTCAGGCAGGATTGTAATGGCTTTCAAGACCTCCAAGTATCTGTCTCCACACTGCTGGCCAGTCAGAAGTGACCTCACAGCCAGCATCCAAGAGGACACGATATGCTGCTGTGCTGGAGAGGTCCCTGCTCAGCCACCCCAGCAGCACTGAAGGCAGGCCATGCCCTCCACCACCCCTGACGTACCCTGCCTGCATACCAGCTCATGCTCCAGAAGGGCTCCCATAACTCCTGGGACACATTTCCCACATGGGCGCTTCGGCTACCCCAGTGCGTCCTGGAAGCAGTGGCCACCTCTGTGTGGATGATTGAATCAAGCCCTCAATGCAGATTTTAGGACAAACTTGAAACCTCTGCACAATAGAACTCAATGTAACAGCTGAAAATGTCTTTGTTTCCAGCATTGCTAAGTTTTTTATGAATTTCAATTTTTAAAAATTCGTTTGTATTAAGAGCACCAAGGGTATGTAATAGCAAGCTGATTATGCTCTCTTCTCTATGTAAAGAGTTTTATGCAGCCACTTATCACAATGAATTTTCTTACCAATGTTTCAAATGGAGAAACATTGCTCAGAAGAACTACTGTATTTATATTGGCACATGTTACCTCTCTACTTCTGCCTCTGTCTTTTTTCATAGAATCATAGAATCATTTAGGTTGGAAAAGACCTTTAAGATCATCGAGTCCAACTGTCAACCTAAGACTACCAAGACCACCACTACACCATATCCCTAAGCACCTCATCCAAATGTATTTTAAATACTTCCAGGGATGGTGACTCAACCACTTCCCTGGGCAGCCTGTTCCAGTGCTTGATAATGCTTTCAGTGAAGAAATCTTTCCTAATATCCAATCTAAACCTCCCCTGGAACAACCTGAGGCCATTTTCTCTTGTCCTGTGGCTTGTTTCTTGGCACAAGAGATTGAGACACCCACATCGCTACAACCTCCTTCAGGTAGTTGTAGGGAGAGGTAAGCTCTCCCCTCAGCCTCCTTTTCTCCAGACTAAACAACCCCAGTTCCCTCAGCCGCTCCTCATCAGACTTGTGCTCTAGACCCTTCACCGGCTTCGTTGCCCTTCTTTGGACATGTTCCAGCACCTCAATTTCTTTCTTGTCGTGAGGGGCCCAAACCTGAACACAGTATTCGAGGTGCAGCCTCAGCAGTGCCAAGTACAGGGGGACGATCGCTGCCCTACTCCTGCTGGCCACGCTATTTCTGATACAAGCCAGGATGCTATTCGCTTTCTTGGCCACCTGGGCACGCTGCCGGCATATATTCAGCTGGCTGTCAACCAACAACCCGAGGCCTTATTCTGCCAGGCAGCTTTCCAGCCACTCTCCCCCAAGCCTGGAGCGTTGCATGGGGTTGTTGTGACCCAGGTGCAGGACCCAGCACTGAGCCTTGTTGAACCTCATACAATTGGCTTTGGCCCATCAATCCAGCCTGTCCAGATCCCTCTGTAGAGCCTTCCTACCCTCAAGCAGATCAACACTCCTGCCCAACTTGGTCTCATCTGCAAACTTACTGCTGGTGCACTCAATCCCCTCATCCAGATTATTGGTAATGATATTAAACACAACTGTCCCCAGTACTGAGCCCTGGGGAACACCGCTTGTGACCGCCCACCACCTGGGTTTAACTCCATTCACAACTCTTTGGGCCCGGCCATTCAGCCAGGTTTTTAGCCAGTGAACAGTACGCCTGTCCAAGCCATGACTAGCCACGATTTATTGGATTTTCAAGGGACCTCAGGGATGCTGGAATATCATCACCCTCATGCCATGGCTTTCTGCATGTGTCACTCTCATGTGGCATCCTGTTGCAATGCACAGCTTTTGCAGGCTGTGAGGAGGGCCTGTTCTGTCCCGCTTGCAACCACTGGGATGCCACTGTGGAGAAAATAGGACTATCATCTCAAGTTGCAGGAGACCTTAGAGCTTACACAGGCCTAAGGACACAGCAGGAGAGTGTGGAAGTGAGGAGAGACCAGCACGGAGAAGATCACGTCCTGATGCGGTCCATGGCCATGGCTCCAGGGAAGCAGCAGCCCTGACTCCAAGGTGGAAGTGCCCCACCAGGCAGCGGAGGCAGCTCTGAGGGCCACCGGGCTGCTCCTCCCTGCGGCATCTGGACTTCTGGCTCCTTAACCGCTTCTGCATTCTGGTGCTGTGTCCTCAGCTCCAGAAAGGTTTGAAGAGATGGAGCTCCAACATGATTTTCTGCTGGATTCTTTATTTATGCAAGGAGACTGGTTCCTTAGATATATTAGGATAGTTCCTCAAAAAAACCATATTGAATGTCAAGAAGAAGCGGGATGTATAATACTATTTCATTGCAATTAATATTATCACACCTATAAAAAAGGAATGTAAAATAAAAAAAAAGAACACAAGATAGTCCTGACTTTTCCTGAGATACCCTGGGAGTCATATAAAGAGGATGGATACCTTAATGATGTTGAAACAGTATGTGTTCAAACAGTTTCTTCAGGGCATCCTTGAGCTCCTTGTTCCTCATGCTGTAGATGAGAGGGTTCACTGCTGGAGGCACCACCGAGTACAGAACTGACACCACCAGATCCAGGGACGGGGAGGAGATGGAGCGGGGCTTCAGGTAGGCAAACATTAAAGTGCTGACAAACAGGGAGAGCACGGCCAGGTGAGGGAGGCACGTGGAAAAGGCTTTGTGCCGTCCTTGCTCAGAGGGGATCCTCAGCACGGCCCTGAAGATCTGCACATAGGACAGCACAATGAAAACAAAACATCCAAAAGCTAAACAGGCACTAACCACAAGAAGGCAAATTTCCCTGAGGTAGGCGTCTGAGCAGGAGAGCTTGAGGATCTGGGGGACTTCACAAAAGAACTGGTCTACAGCATTGCCCTTGCAGAGGGGTATTGAAAATGTGTTGGCAGTGTGCAGCAGAGCATAGGGAAAAACAGTGCCCCAGGCAGCTGCTGCCATTTTGGCACAAGCTCTACTTCCCAGGAGGGTCCCGTAGTGCAGGGGTTTGCAGATGGCAATGTAGCGGTCGTAGGCCATGACTGTGAGAAGATAAAACTCTGCTGAAATGAAAAAGACAAACAGAAAGACTTGGGCAGCACATCCTGCATAGGAAATGGCCCTGGTGTCCCACAGGCAATTGGCCATGGCTTGGGGGACAGTGGTGGAGATGGAGCCCAGGTCGAGGAGGGAGAGGTTGAGGAGGAAGAAGTACATGGGGGTGTGGAGGCGGTGGTCACAGGCTACGGCGGCAATGATGAGGCTGTTGCCCAGGAGGGCAGCCAGGTAGATGCCCAGGAAGAGCCAGAAGTGCAAGAGCTGCAGCTCCCTCGTGTCTGCAAGCACCAGCAGGAGGAACTCAGTAATGGAGTTGTTGTTGGACATTTTCTTCCTGTGGGCTTGGGGACCTGTCCAAGGAGGAAAAGACAGTGATAAGTTAGGAATGACTTCTCTGAAGAAAAGCCCATGCCGTTTCTCATAGAAATCCCCCTGCCAGAGCTGAATGAGGAATGAGCCAGGCCATTCCCCAACCCTACCAACTGAAGGACATTCTGCCTGAATGTATAAAATACCGCTTAGACATCTAGTTTCCATGAGGAATCCTCTGGAGTAGGACGCCCAGAGTCGGAGTCAGAATAGAAGTTAACCTGCACCCTCACCCCAAGAGCAAGAGTATGACGGACAGGTAGTGAAACAGGGAAGAATACAAGTATGCTCCAGAAAAATGAAGCACGGAGAGAAAGGCAGACGGGCATGCAGAGAAACCTTCTCCTCATCCAGCTGTGCTCTCCACCTCACAGACAGAGACAACGTAGGGCACTCATTTTTAGCCTGTTTGTTGTATAGCAATTGTAGGACACAGGCACTTCTTCTAGACTGGAGGTCCAGCTGCCAAGGAGTTTACTCACGCCCTGCACTCCGTGGCCTTGGGCATGAGGCTGTGCTGGAGAGGAGCCCACAGGCTTGCTCCAGGGAAGTTGTCTGAACTGCAGGGGATGGCAGAGAGGTGTGCAAGTCACCCTTCCCACAGCATTTCTGGAACAAGCTCCCTGTCCCTCCCTGCCCATGTCTCTGCTGCCTGGAGCTGTCCCTGCCAGGAGCTCTTTCTCTGTCCCCATATCTCCTCCCGGTCAGTGCTCACAGACCCCATCCCACCCGCTGCGTGCTCAGCTCTGCCCTGCAGACACCTCCTGCAGCCGGGCACTGCCCCAGGGCATCTCTGTGTGTGCAGGGGCTAAGGAGCAGCTCAGGCAAGTCCTAACAAGAACTGGGGTCTCCGTACCTTCTCCACAGTAGAGAACAAAGTTCCCATCTCCCCCTGCCCACCCAGCCAACCAAGAGGAGAAAAGTCAAAGCACAGACTGCTTCCCTGTCAGGCAAATGCTACCTTGATGCCTGTCTTCAAAAGGACTCTCTGCAAATGTCCTGGGGGTGGTCTGGAGCTCTGAGCAGCCGTGACCCGCACCCTCTCGACAGTAGAGGGACCCTGCCTTGCTGGGGGTCACTCCTTGTGCACTCAGCTTCTCCCCATAGCGATGTGGGAAGCTCCCCAGGCAGGCTGAGCGCTGACCCTGGCAGGTGGCAGAGTCCCTGCCCTGGCACACAGCCCCTTGGGGTGCAGGGACTCTGCTCTGAAGGACAGCTCTGGACACTCCTGGCTGCACACCCAGCTTCACACTCTGCAGCCATCCCAGGGAGAAACAAGCTGTCATACCCTGGCCCTCTGACCATGTGGCAGGGAATCCCTGCGCTGGAACTCGTCCTTCTCCTCCAAACCAACCATGGGATGTGTCAGCTTTAGGAGATCCCTCCAGGACCTCATGTGCCCTGCCCTGTGGCCAGCGACTTACAGTGTGAAGGGCTGTGAAGATCTCTTCCACTCCAGACTGCCTTTAACCTCTCTCTGCCTCTCTCGTCTCCCCTCAGTGCCTGCAGGCAGTGCCCTCAGCCCTGCTGCGCTTTGCGGAGGAGCTGCTCCTGGGCAGAGCGCTCTCTCTGCTTTCTGCGCTCCCATGGTGCCATAAGCTCCCTGCATCCCAGGAGCCTGGCCCAGCTTATCAGCAGAAGACCAGCCCAAGGCTGAAGTAATCACTGATGCTCCCTCCCTCAGCTGGGCAGAGACACTTGATTCCAGCAGTGGAATTTCTTCTCTTAGAAAAACAGATGGGCACGAGAATCACCTTTTCTTCTCCCATCATGAGACAGGACACCAGGAACGTGACAGGGAAGGATCTGCTTTCTCCAAGCTAGGGGAATGTTTTCAGTTTAGTGAATTTAGGCATTTCATTCTGCTTTGTCGTCCAAGGGCTAGAAAGACATTCAAAAGTCCTTTCTCCATGCCATGTCTCTGCTTTGAAGCAAAGCCTTTGCACACACAAGACCTTGGACACGCGGTACCAGGATTCCTTATGGCAAGAAGGAGCTTGCCTGGTGCCACACCTGGGGTGCTTTAGCCCACATGTGCAGCAATGATCTCAGCAAGGGGCACAGACAGGATAAGCGGGATCTGTTGGTATTGGAGGCAGTGGTGTGACAGTGACGGAATCAATTGGCAAGGCGTGGTGGCATGGCTCAGTACAGCTGGTCTTCAAGGACAGCATCCTCCAAGCACAGCAATAATCCAGATTGAAACTCAGCCTGAACTGGAAAGGCAATTCAAGGGCACCATAATGAGTCTTTACCACTTCAGGAACAGTTAAAGAAGCAACAAAGATACTGTGTGGCCAGTGCTGAATTTAATAAGACCGGTTGTAGATAGCTCTGAGATACTCCATGTCCTCTTTGCCTCAGTCTTCAGCAGGAAGGGCTCCAGGGCCTTTGTGCCTTGAGGCAGGACTCTGGAGGAGAACAACTAGCAGTAGATGAGAACCAAGTCAGGGGCCACATGAGTGATCCACAGTCCTTACCAGGAGGGGTGGCATCCCAGGGAGCTGAGAGAGCAGGATGATGTCACAGGGAGGCCACTCGCCATCATCTTTGAAAGGCCATGGAGACTGGAGGAACAGGCTGATGACTGGGAGCAGCCAGCTATTGCATGCACCTTTCAAAAATGCGCAGGTGATGAGCAGGGGAACTAAAGGTTCTGCCCCCGAGCGTGTGCCCTTGGAGCCTGTTTCTGGGTGTCTGAAAGAGAAGGTGACTGGATTTACCCAGGGTAGATTGTGTATGGCCGTCATCTTTGCTTTCCATGAGGAAGGACAAGATTGCTAGACGTGGAGAAGCAGTGGTTGTCTTTCACCTGAAAGTCAACAAAGCTTTCAGCATCATCCCCCAACAATATTTTTGTGTTTGAGATAGGATATTATGATCTCCATCGGTGCATAAATAGCTGGTTAAAAAACCAGCTGGATGGTGAGGCTCAGAAGACCGTGGTTAATGTGTGGTACTCGGTCTGGAGGTCTCGAGCTAGCAGGGTCCTGCAGGGGTCTGTCCTGCAACCTGCCCTGTTTAACGTGTTCTTAATGACCCAGAGGAGATGAGAGGGTGATTTTTCATAACATTTGTAGAAGACAGCCTATTGAGGAGAGCAGACGCTACAATGGAGGGCAGGGCTGCCATTGCAAGGGACGTAAAGAGGCTGGAGTGATGGACCAACAGGAACCTCGTGATATGCAGCAAGTCCTGACCTTAAGGTGGATGAAGCCCCTGCAGTGATAGATGCCAGGGACTGCCTAGCTGGGTAGCAGCTCTATGGGAAAGGCTGTGGCCGTCCTTGGGTTTCATTAGGCAAAACATGAGCCATCAGCAAAGGAAGTGGCCTGGTTTGGGGTGGGATAGAGTTAATTTTCTTCCTAGTAGCTCCTCTAGTGCTGTATTTTGGATGTTAGTATGACAATAATATTGATAACACGCTGATGTTTTAGTTGGTGCTAGGTAATGTTTACACTGGTCAAGGACTTTTCAGCTTCCCATGCTCTGCCAGGAGCCAAGATTCACATTGATTCACATTGATTCACATTGGCCAAAGGGCTATTCCATACCATATGACATCATGCTCAGTATATGAACTGGGGGGGAGTTGGCTGGGGGGTAGCAATCACTGCTCGGGGACTGGCTGGGCATTGGTCGGAGGGTGGTGAGCAGTTGCATCACTTGGGTATTTTTTCCTGGGTTTTGTCCCTCTCTTGCTCACTTGTTTTCCTTCTCATTACAATTTATTATTATTATTATTTTTAGTGTTCCAATTATTAAACTGTTCTTATCTCAACCCACGAGTTTTCTTACTTTTGCTCTTCGGACTCTCTCCCCATCCCACTGCAGGGTGGGGAGGGTGAGCAAGCGGCTGTGTGGTGCTTAATTGCCGACTGGGGCTAAACCACAACAGAGCCTGTTGTGCGGATTGCTCTGTACAGGGAAAATGCCCCAAAGAGAAGGCGTGGAGAATCACACCGTGGGATCGGGATTCATTCTTCTGGGATTTGCTGACCACTCCAGCCTGCAGGGCCTGTGCTTCCCAGTATTCCTGCTCCTCTGCCTCGTGGTGCTCACAGGGAACAGCCTGTTGCACTCACCACAACGGTGGACTCAAGCCTCCACAGCCCCATGGATTTCTTCCTGAGGAATTTGTCCTTCCTGGAGATCTGCTACCCGTCAGTCACTGCCAAAAAAGCTGGTGGGTTTCCTGATGGAAGATGGCAGGATCTCCTTCCTCGGCTGTGCTGCCCAGCTGTATGTCCTGGTTTTGTTGGGCAGGATCAAATGCTTCTCCTGGCTGCCCTGGCCTACCACTGCTACATAGCTAAATGTGACTGTTGCGTTAAAAGAGCTACTGTCACGTAGGAGTCTGAGGAGTGGCTGGAGGGGGAACCCTCCTGTTGAGTCAGGAGGTTCAGACAGGATCCCCTTGCTTTCTAAACTCCTTCTCAGAGAGGAGTCTAGGTGCGGCTAAGTCCAGTCTTAGTCTCAGACTTGGTCAACGGTTTGTTTTCGAAGGACTGTATATGCAGCCACTCATCAGTTTTAAGGTGACAGCATGAATTTACAACGTGATAAGTCCGGTCGTGTTTAGGGAACTGAACTTCACGATTACGCATTCACTAATAACGCGCTGCACTCCCAGTCTAGTCGTGTTGCATGAAGTATCACGGCCACACTGAGAGTCTGGTCATGTTCAATAACTACCACGGCTAGTTTAATGAAGAGTGCAGTTTATGAGAGCAACAGACACGCGGGTTCTTTGGGTTACCGGTGATAAATTCACTGTCTGCAAAGCACGTGCAGATACCAAGAGTATGAGTGACACTGCTGGCTATAAATGCGTTAACAGATAATAAAGCAACGCTAGAGAGATTTGTAAGTTTTCTGGGCAGGAACTTGGAATAACCAAGTGTTCGACTCTTACCCAAAGGCGTCCCGATGTGGGGGAAGAGAGGCTCAGGCTGTTGCCTGATCCCAGAGGTCGGAGTGGTACATGATGGTGTCTTCCCTAACATTCTCTTTCTCTTAAGCCATTTTATACTATCTTTCACCTTTTGGGTGGAGTCATACTGACCTCTGTTTAGGATTGGTGTACAGTTTTCTGGCTTTGCTTTTCAAGGTATAAGCTGGGAAAATTCAGAGCACAAGCTCAGTGAGGGGCGGTCGCACCTTGGAGGTGGGTAGCTTTTGGGATGGAGGTGTGTTTTGGTATTGTAATGATGTTATAATGAGCAAAGTTCACCAAAGGACAGCATTTTGTCAAAAACGTGGCAGGCTGTTGGCCCAGGGTAGTAAATATGCAGCTTATCAGTTCCATGACACCTTTAAGTTCACATATTATTACAGAGCCTGGCCGCGGCGTCTCCACAGCGCTGCACACTCCGAACAGTACCTTCTTAGAGTCAGCACACCAAGTTCCCCTGGCGTCACTGACGTCGAAGATTACAGGCCTAGGGAACTTCCATGGAATGGATCCCTTGCATGTCAGCCGCATTCCACCCGGGAAGCTTCTTCAATGCTGTACCTTTCGTAAAGCTGTGAATATAAGTTTAATTTCTAAGTAAGTCACCCCCAGCAATTATCCCACATAATCCACCCCGTGGCTAGAGTCACTCAAGCTTCACGATATTTGGAATGCCTCGGGTGTGTCCCATATGCTCTCGTGGTGAGGATTATCGAGTACGTAGACATCTTGTGGGGATATTTGATGAGCCAGACGCTTCACCATGGTCCAACGTCTAACATCCAGCGCGATGGTTAGAATGAAGCATAACGCAGTGAGCATTAGCAGAATAACAACTGGATGAAGCATCTTACTGAGAATTCCGGTTGCGGTTGGCGACCATCCTAGCAAAGTGTCCCACCAAGAGTGTCCTCCATCCTGCTTCACTCGTTCTAAGACGTGATGTATCTCTTCCGCGTCATGGTGGACGGTGACTGATGTCTTATGTCCGTTATTGCGGACGCGTTCCAGCAGTTGCTTCAGGTCATCGTGTTGTAGGAGTTAATAAGTCTTGATCCAGTGTATAGTTAGCTTGCAGCAGTTGGTGAGTTGTGACAGGAGCTGAACAGTTGAAGTTGCAACCCATAATTTTGGTAAAATTACAAACCCAACTATTCGAGTGATTACTTACAGCTACAGTAAGGTGATCTACAAATACAAAATCACAAAAGGTTCTCATGCAAGCGCATCCTTTCCCAATACATACAAGTCCAGTTTCAGGGGCTTCATCTGGTTGTATTTCAAAATGAGAACCATTTTGTTCAGTGTCCAGACAAATGTCTTGGGCTTTGAGGGTGTTACTCTTGCAAAGAAATCCTTGTTGTTCCCATACAACGCACGCTTTCACATCAATAGTTTGCCATTTGTTCCCATTTTGTTGGGCCCATACTCTGTGTTCTAATGGATAGCGTATAGCTCCATTGTGATTCAAGCCCAGCACAATGATTGGGTATATGGCGTACACCGAAGCATTGCGTATGGTTAAGACAAAAGCTGTTGCTTTGCCGTCAGTAGGGTCGTAGGTGAAATGAACTGGATACCACCAGGGTTGGAATTCTTTCTCCAATTCAGTTGCATTATCCCAAATTACTTTTTGAATTTCAGTGGGCAGGGTGCCTTCCTCACCTTCCCGTCTAATTGCAGCTACTGTAGATTGCATCCAGAGTTGAGCTTGGACACAACTAAGAGCTAAAGAAACATTGTTTTGGGTCACAGCAAGTGCATCCACAATCAGCTGGTGGTCTTTCTCCTTTTCCTCTCCCCACTGAGGCAATATATGCGATAAGAGCCATTGGTTAGCTCCCAGAACTGAAAGAGAAGATTGTAAAGGGTGTTTCAGGGCCCTGAAGTCATTGGTTACTGTGGCTAATTTATTAGCAAGTACTTCAGCATCTCTGCTGTTTTGGAATGAAAGTGAGGGACAAGGAGCACTAGTTTGGAGTCAGCCTGTGGCTGTATCCTGGGGGGCAGATAAGATTCCTTGGAAATGAACCTGTAAGAGACCAGGTGCTTTGCTATACGAGTCTCACGGACACAGTCCTGTCCCTGGGAAGAGTGGAAAAGAAACCCTCAGCAACCCAAATGTGCCAGCCAAAGCTGTGACCAGGCACGCTTACAGCTCTGGACAAGTTTTTATTCATCTGGCTGGTGCAGCTTGGGGAAGAGGTGGGAGCTCTGTAGACGGACGAACAGCCCTTTGCCAGCAGCGCATGGGGAAGCCCAGCGGCTGATGGCTGTGGGAGGTGCCCGGGCATTGGAAGACATGTGGCCTTGAGGGGCCACCTCCCTGTGCGGGCCCGTGTCACAAAGGGGCAGTGCTGCAGCACCCGCCCGCTGCTTGTGAGCTCACCTGGTCAGGGCTTGGGATCCTGAAAAGCGGGCCAGTGAAAGCTAGTTGGGCTGAGCTGGCCTTCGGGATAACTCGGCTCCTTCCTTTGCTACTTGTGTGCCTACTTTTTCCAACCATTTCTCGTTTACTGCCCGCTTCTCCTCAACTTCCATCCTCTTTCAAAGGTAATTCTGATTTGACTTTCAATGCAGATCATAGGGTAGGTAGATAGAGGATAAAAGCGTAGGCATGTCTACACCTTCTGAGCTCTAGGCTGAGCTATTACACCTGTCTAGGCTGGGCAGATATGGGCTATGGTTAGAGCTCCTATTTGGCAATTCTTCTTTCTTCACCATATCCTAGGATAGGTGAGTAGGGGGGTGGCAGTGTAGTCTGAGGTGTTGGGCTCAGCCTAGAATGACAAGAAGCCCACCCTGACTGATGCGGTAGGAAGGGAGACAGAAAAGGAGCAGGGCAAAGGCAGCCGATAAAGTATCGGCCTTTGCATACAAAACTCCTGCATACAAGGTGGGAAAGCGTGGGCTGGAGAGCCAGAGGGCTCTGCTGCTAACGCTAGTCACAGGTAAGCAGCAGGTCCTCTTCAGAGAAGGTGGCACGCAATGCAGTCTTTGGAAAGGGCCTTGGTTATTGCTGTCAGTCGGAGTCCTGTGCCAGGGACAGCAGGGCCATCAGCCTGCAGCCTGCAGCAGTTACAAGTGCCACTGGAAGACTTTTGAATGCGGGTGCTGTTGTGGGGGTTGCGTTTGGGGTTTCTTTCAATCATTTTGTGGATCTACAATGATTTCTTTGCCATCAGGTGCCGGGACTGGCGCTGATCTTCTCTTTCTGGAGCGCGTCCTGACATCGTTTGTCACCCAAAGCTTTCCCCTGTGTTCCTGAGAGGAGAGAGGCAGTGATGTCCTGGAAGGACAAGGTGCTGCTGAAAGTGCCCTTGGGTGTGGACATCCTGTGATCTAGGCACAATCTAAATTCCTAGGACTCTTAGAAGACTGTATCGAGAGGGAGAGTAAAGGCTGGGGGAGAGGATAATCAGCAGAAGCTGAGAACGTAGGCCCACAAGTGGAGACCCCAGTGCAATGTGCTTCTTATTCATGCAGTGCCTTGCATCTCTGGATAGAGATGGGACAGAGCTGGCCTCACGGCAGGGGTGGGAATCAGTCACTTTCACCCAAGCACCGAATTCATCTGAGATGCCGCCTGGGGTGTCTGTCACGCACCCGCTCTGGGTGATCATGGCTTTCCTGTAGGTCCTGTGCTGTCCCTGCCAGCCACAGGCAGTTTGGGTGGAGAGCCTTGGCCTCTCGCATGGCACTACAGGCCTGTGTTTGGGCATTCAATGAGCAGCTGCCCTGCGTTAGGTTAGGCTAGGTGGGGATGTGTGAGACAGCTCTCGTTAGAGACAACGGACAGCTAGTAAATGCACCTAAAGGAGGGGAGAAAGAGAAAGACTTCGCTCTCCCTCTGGCCCATAACTGCATTTGGTCAGCTGAACACCTCTAGAGGCGGCCCTGAACAGCGTGGGTAGGGACAGGTGGTGATGTCCTAAATGTGGGCAATTGCCATCATTTCAGCGGGCTTCCTCACCAGGCTGCAGGATGATGCCCCCAGATGTTTCCCGCACCAGGTGTTTGTGTGTGAACTCCTGGTCTCCATCTCCATCACTGACCATGGGACCATAGACAAGGGGTGCAGGTGCCTGTTTTTAACAGGCGCCATTACTGAAGCAGGAGGCATCTCACCTCCTGTGGGTTTGTGGCAGGCATGGGCGGGAGCTGAGGTCCCTTCCAGCCCCAGGACTGCAAATCCGGGATGAGATGCCTCCATGGACTCAGCTGATTCCCTTCCCTGCGCATGGGCAAAGGACATACCTGCCTGCCAGTGTCCAGGTGTCCTCTCTAATGCTGGGACAAGGAAGGGCGATTCTCAGACCTACGTGTGTCTCTGAGAGGAGAAAGGGCACTGCTGGAAAGAAACGTCTCTGCAGAGGTGAGACAGGCACCATGGGTGATTACTTGAGTGTCTTTGCAAGGAGGTTCCTGGAGAGCCCCAGGGACAGCTGGAGGGAGGGCAGGGTGGGGTGGGGGCAGAGGAAGTGAGGTCTTGGGCAGGTCCTGTACTGCTGGGTTGAGACAGGCTCCTGGGAGGGAGGGAGCTGGTGGTAAGCAGGCAGCACTGCAGAGAGACAGCTCTGCCAAGGGGCAGCTCCTCTGCAAAGCGCAGCAGGGCTCTGGGAAAAGGAGTAGGGCAGAGAGAGACTGAAGGCCGTCTGGAGTGGGAGGACAGAGGAGAGCTCAAAGGGAAGGAATCGTGACAGCCCCTGACACGGTAAGTCTCTTGGTGCAGGGCAATGCAGCTGCGGTTCCTGGAAGGCTCTCCTAAAGCTATCACAGCCTACAGCCTCCTAGATCTGTGCGGAGGAGTGCCAGTGCAAGGGCTCCTGTTAGACAAGTGTGAAGGGGTGAAGGCAGGGTGTGCAGCCAGAGCTGCCCAGGGCATTTCAGAGGGGACTTTTCCAGAGGAAGATCAAGGCAGGGGGTACCTTAAAAGGTAAAGATCATTCCTGAGTCTATGCTTTCCATTTCCTGCTGCTGCAGGGAAACAGAAAAAGGTGCTGCTGTGTTTGGAGAGGGAGACTGAGAGTCCTGAGCTGCTGCACTGGGAGATCAGTAGGTCTGGTAGGAGCCAAGGAAACTGCTTTCACCCACTCCTCTACCTCCAGAGAGCACCAGCATCACCTCTGTTGTCCTCATCAGGGTTTGTCTGACCTGCTCCTTACTGCCTGCAAACGGGGAGTTCCTCTCGAGAGTGCCTGAAACTGGGAGGTTTCTTCAGGTCAGGGCTGAGCAGACAGTAGTTGGTGCTGGGGTCTGTGATCCCTGACAGGGAAAACCTTGAGGGCAGAGAAACATTTCCCGGCAGGGATAGCTGCAGGCAGCAGACCCGTGGGCAGAGAGCTATAGGAAACTGCAAGCAGCAATGTCACGGGAGGGAGAATTTGGCAAGCTGCGGGTCATGCCCTCCAACGCAGCCCCCTTCCTCTGAGCAAGACCCCCGGTCTCGTCTCCCACCCAGCAGAGCCTCTGCCCTCAGGGCTGTGTGGTGCAGGGCAGGAGTTGCCTCCTCTGCAGCCGGAGCTCTGGCACAGCAGAGCTGCATCTCTCCTGACACGTGGCCACTTCCCTCTGCAGAGCCAAGGGGCTGAGAGCGACTGCCCTGGGATTTTGCTAGCTGGGAGGTGCTGTGCTCTGCTGGGGAAGGAGAAGGCTTTCCTGATTTTAGGAAACTGGATTTTAGGATGAGGATAATAGTGATAACACGCTGCTTCCCTGCTCTCCAGGTGCACAAGAAACTGGGAGGGGGCACAGCCAGGATAGTTGATCCAAACTCACCAAAGGGCTATTCCATACCATATGATGTCATGCTCAGTACATAAACTGGGGGGAGTTGGCCAGGGGGTAGTGATCACTGCTCGGGGACTGGCTGGGCGTTGGTCGGTGGTTGGTGAGCGGTTGTGTCACTGGTTTTTTATTTCCCTGGGCTTTTGTTCCTCTCTTGCTCGCTATTTTTTTTCCTTCTCATTACAATTTATTATTATTTGTTGTTGTTGTTGTTCCAATGCTTAAACTGTTCTTATCTCAACCCACACGTTTTCTTACTTTTGCTCTTCCGATTCTCTCCCCCATTCCACTGAGGGGGGAGGGTGAGCAGTCGGCTGTGTGGTACTTAATTGCCGACTGGGGTTCAACCACGACACTGCTCTTGGGGTCCCTGGCAATAAGAGTGCTAGTGTGGCACAGGGGTGGGGGTGTTGGGTGCCTGCTCTGATGCTGCCCTGGAGGTGTTTCCATGGGACCAAGGTTCCCAAGGTCTCTCTTCATTTTCCAGGCTCGAGACACTGCAGTCAGTGGCTGGGCAATGAGACACTGCTTCCTTAGCAGACATCACCTTAAGACACCAGGTTCTGCTGGACAGGGAGTGCTGTGGGGCTGTGAGCATCAGCCCAGAAGGGCATAGCTCTCCTGTAGGACCTTGGAGATGTCTGAGAGCACCTGATCTGCCCATGTGGATCAGCATCCTTGTCCTGGCCTCTTCATCCTACTCTGCAAAGCTGTGCTGGAAAGGAGAGGTGTTTGGAAATCTGCACCTTGAACTGGTCCCCTCTGCTCCCAGTCCAGTCCAGTTGCTTTTTCAGAACAACCTCTGTGTGTAGTCCTCCTCCAGCGGAGAGCGGTGCAAGCACAGAGCAGCTGGGCACCAGGCTGATGGACAGAGCAGCTGCCTGGATGGGAGCACTGACGCAGCTTTACACTGAGAGCAACAGTCAGCGCGGGAATTTGACCCTTTCCAAGAACATTTCCGAGGTGGGATGGGTGTCTCTGAATACTAACACACACTGTAACAAGACATATTTGCTGCACCTCATCTCCCACCTTCCTTTGTGGAAGAAAGTGTCCTTCTGAGCTTTTTACCCTCTGCTATAGTGCAGCCCAGGGATCCCCTCCCCAGGAACCCTCCCTCCAAACACACTGGGTGTTGCTGCCTCCATGTGTCATTGCTGTAAAGCAGGGCTGACCCTTAAGGAGCCCATGGGTAGAGGGCACTGCTCTGCACAGCACACTCAGCCACCACAAACCAGAGCTGAAGCCTCGGAGATGCATAACAGTCCCCCAGGAAAGAGAAGCACCCTTAGGTATTTCACAGTGAAGGAATGGAATTTTGCTCAGAGAAGCTTCTCTGAATTTTTCTGTTTTGTCTCCTTTGGCAGTTTCCATGCCCAGAACAGGCAGATGTCCAACGGCAGCTCCATCAACGAGTTCCTCCTCCTGGCATTTACAGACACACGGGAGCTGCAGCTCTTGACCTTCTGGCTCTTCCTGGGCATCTACCTGGCTGCCCTCCTGGGCAACAGCCTCATCATCACAGCCATAGCCTGCGACCACCACCTCCACACCCCCATGTACTTCTTCCTGCTCAACCTCTCCGTCCTTGACCTGGGCTCCATCTCCACCACTCTCCCCAAAGCCATGGCCAATTGCCTGTGGGGCAACAGGGCCATCTCCTACTTGGGATGTGCTGCACAGGTCTTTTTCTTTGTCTTCTTGATTGGAGGAGAGTATTGTCTTCTCACTGTCATGGCCTACGACTGCTATGTTGCCATCTGCAAACCCCTGCACTACGGGACCCTCCTGGGCAGCAGAGCTTGTGTCCACATGGCAGCAGCTGCCTGGGGCAGTGGGTTTCTCAATGCTCTCTTGCACACTGCCAATACATTTTCCATACCTCTCTGCCAAGGCAATGCCCTGGACCAGTTCTTCTGTGAAATACCCCAGATCCTCAAGCTCTCCTGCTCACACTCCTACCTCAGGGAAGTTGGGCTTCTTGTGGTTAGTGCCTGTTTAGTCTTTGGGTGTTTTGTTTTCATTGTGCTGTCCTATGTGCAGATCTTCAGGGCCGTGCTGAGGATCCCCTCTGAGCAGGGACGGCACAAAGCCTTTTCCACATGCCTCCCTCACCTGGCCGTGGTCTCCCTGTTCATCAGCACTGTCATTTTTTCCTACCTGAAGCCCCCTTCCATCTCCTCCCCATCCCTGGACCTGGTGGTGTCATTTCTGTATGCGGTGGTGCCTCCAGCAGTGAACCCCCTCATCTACAGCATAAGGAACCAGGAGCTCAAGGATGTCCTCTGGAAACTGGCCCAAGGGACGCTGTTTCACCAACAATAACCTGCCTCCCCTTCTCTGCACATTTCCCAGAGTTTATCTTAGGGCACGAGTCTGCTTTTTTCTCTGGTGATAATCCTGCTTATGGATAATTTTCTGAGTTCATACTACTTGTCTTGAGGCTTGATCCTGTTGTGTCGGACTCTTGCAGAACACTGTGTCAGATGTGGCATGCCCAATAGCAGCTCTTCAAAAAAACGGGATCTCCCAGGTGCAGTGCCTGAAGGGTGGGCTCTTCCTCCAAAGTCGCTTCCAAAAAAATGTCTGAGGAATTGGTGTTTGAAAGAGTCTGTTCTTCTTGTTTTCTCAATGTTTTGGAGGTTAAGCTCATAGTACGATTGGCTTCCACTGGACCAAATGTTCTGGGTTTAAAAGCTCTCTTCTTGGTATCCAATGGCAGGGGAGATTCTCCATGATCTCCCCATTATCTCCTCAGGTTTCTTCATGTATGACACGACTAATGGCATATTCCAGACTCTCTGGAAATGCATTTGGAAAGGTGAGGAGAGGAGACGATGGGGACTCACCACATGCCCTGGGGTGGGAGTTAATGGAGACACACAAGGTGAAACACCCGTAAAGGTGAAGTCCCATAAAGTAAAGCAGTAAATCTACATATCCATGAACAAGGACTCTGCAGTGCCATGGCAGTCAGCGAGGACTCAGCAGGTAAAGGGAGGGCAGACTGAAGAGACGCAGGAGCTGCCTGAGGAGGCCCAGGGCCAGGACTGTCGTGCTGTCCTGGGGAATGGTGCTGGTGGGAGCAGAGGAGGGGGCAAATTCAGTCAGGGTTGGGGATCACCGACAATATGAATTTAGGAGAGCCAGAGAGTGCCTAGCCCCCATTCCCTCCTGCCTTTTTACCAGCACCTTCCCTGGGGTTCATGCGGAGCCTGAACCCCCTTCTCTGCCCCGCAATGTATGCTGTGAACTTCATAGGAGCTGGGGCCGTGGGGCTAGTCCCCAGAGCTCTGCAGCGGGCTCTGCCGTGGAACGAGCCCAGATAGGGTTGCTCTGTGGGGTTGGGCGGGGGAGAGGGCAGAGGTGGTGGGGGGAGCTGGGGAGGGGGTGGGCTGGGCTGTGCCCAGGACAGGAAAGCACTAGTGGAGAGCGAAGCTCTATGGGTGTGCAGGGCGAGGGCACCCAGTAGGGTGCTCACAGTGCAGAGTCCAGGTGTCATGGTGAAGGAAGCAAGGCACACAAGGTGCAAAAGAGAGGGGTCCAGTCTGTGCCATGTTCCCCGGACACCCTGTGGAAGCTGCCCTGGGAAAACTGTCCCAGATGAGTCCCACACACCGGCCATTTCCATGTCTGGTCATATACCCCAGGCCTTAGGAGGGACTTCAGCTGCATGGTCACCTCTGTCCTCCTCTGGGGCTCAGTGATACCCAACTGCACTGCCAGTATTAATTAAAAGGAACCAGTTTCCTACTGACACTTACCACAAGTCCCATAGCTCTTGCCACTGCTGGTCTCTGAGCCAAGCCCAGACAGCTACAGCTAGATCAGGTGCTCATGGCCTAGTCTCAACAAATATTTAACAACCCATTGATTAAGAACCCACCCACACCTGAGACCTTGCTGCAGTAGTAGGCTAGAGAGGCCCAGTTCCCTCTAATCACTGCTTGTGCTTTAGGCCCCTAACTCCATCTTGGCAGACATCCTGCGGACGTTCTCCAGTTTCCTTTTGAAATGTGAGGCCCGCTGGCTCATATGGCATCGTCCCGGTTGCCAGGCTCTTCTCCTCTGGGCACTCCTTAGCCAGCCAGGTCTCTACTCATGCTGCTGTGCAGCTTGTGAGTTGAGATAAATACAAATAGGCGAAAGAAAAAAGATAAAACCAAACATCAACCAAAACCAACAGGCGACACAAAGGCAATCACTTACCACCTCCTACAAGCAGACTGATGCCCAGGCAGTCTCCCAGCAACAGACACCTTGAATGACAAAAAACTCCTCCTTCTTCCTCTGCCCCAGCTTTTACTGCTGAGCATGACGTCATAGGGGATGGAATATCCCTCTGGTCACTTGGGGTCAGCTGTCCTGGCTGTGTCCTCCCTACCAAAATCTTGCCCACCTCCAGCCTACTCACTGGGAGGGAGCAGAGTGAGAACCTGAGAAGGCCTTGACGCTGTGCAAACACTGCTCAGCAATAGCCAAAACACGGCTGTGTTACCAACACTGATGTAGGCACAAATGCAAAACATGGCACCATGGGGGCTGCTACGACGGAAGTTAACCCCTTCCCAGCCAGACCCAGTACACTTGAACTGGGGGTGCAGAAATGGACACAGTAGTGTACTGGTGGTCTAAGAAGTCATGAGCAGAGGGAGACAATCTCTTCCCTCACTCCTTTGGCCAGGGTCCTCTTTACACACTCCAGGACACTGCTGGCCTTCTTTGCCACCAGGTGGCACTGGATCGTTGGATCACTGCTGGAACGTGTTCTGCCTTCCCCAACACCACCAGTGCCTTTTCCGCAGAGCTGCTCCCCAGCAAGGCAGTGCCCAGACCCTGCCACTGCAGAGTCTTAGTCTATCCCAGGCGCAGGATCTGGCCATTGTCCTTCTATTTCATGAAGGTCCTGACAGGACAGTGATTCTGCCTGTCAGGTTGCTCCTGAAGGCAATCCCAAGGCACAGGAATCGTCCTCCCAATTTAGTGCCCTCGACAAACTTGCTGAGCCCTGCCTCCTCCGGGTCATGGATACAGGTGTTAAACTGCAAAGGGCCCAGGAGAGTCCTCTGTGCTGCCCCACAATGCCCCACTGTGTCCCAGTGGCCTCCAGGTAGGGTATGACCCCTTCACCACAGCTCCCTCAGCCCCATCATCCAACTGGTGTTTTGCTCAACTGCTTGTCTATCCCTCCAGACTGTAATGGCCTAAGATGGGTACAAGAATATTGAGGGAGACCATGCCAGAAGTCTTGCTGCAGCAGAGGTAAATGACATCCACTGTTCTCCCGTCGTACACAAATGGAGTTACTTCATCATGAAACCAATCAGGTTGGCGAGGCATGATTTACCCTTGCAAAGTCCATGCTCATGCTCTTCTCTTTCACGTGCCCAGGAATGTCACCCACGAGGAGTCATTCAATGGATCACCCAAGCGAGGCTGTACAGCCTGTGGTTCCCTGGGTTGCACTTCTGGCCGTATTCAAAGATGAGTGCAACAGTGGTTTCTCCTCACCCACAAGACACCTCGACCAATTCCATGTCCTTTGAAAAGGAATACTCAAAGAAATATTGATCTTGCCCTGCAACTTCATGACCACTCCTCTGCTTGTTACACCGTGTATTTAGTTTCTCTACTCTTTCATATACTTTCACCTGTGCTGATCCAATGACCATTTGTAATGTCATCTTTGCAGATGCAGACTGTCCATACAAAGGCCCTTTCCATTGTTCTCCATTTGTCTCCTCCCCTTAATCTTTGTTCATTCAGATACCTCTCACTTATGCAACTGCTTTAAGCTTCAGGGAGTTAAGAGCTTGCCTGTCTTTCACTAGTCTAATGGTCTCTTTAGCCAACACTTTAGTTATGCTCATAGCTATCTTTTTCTATCTCTCTCTCTAAGACATTTCTGATAAGATTATCCCTTGTGGAGAGGCGACCTCATTAGAGGCAGCTTATACTTAGCATGTGGTTACGGAGTGTATTTTATTGTTTAGGAAAACTGATCATGCTTTATTTTTGTTTCCTTATGAATAGGAAAATTTCTTCTATGCCTGTGTACAGCCAGTTCTCGAAGGAGAGAATGTGGGAAATGGTGCAATGGAGCTGTAACATCCAGCTGCAGAGATCAGTGGAGAAGTTTGATGCAAAGAAGAGTGATGTGAGTCCCAGCTGGCCACTGTCAGAAATGGTGAGCTTTGGGAGGTGAAGAGCAAAGTTCTCCATACAGTGTGAGACCTCAAGGGACTGCTTTTCCTACCTGTCCAGACCTCCTGAGGAGACACCCTGCATCGATATCACTTGGAGAATGCTTCTATCACCTCTTCTCTAAACTGAAACTGAAAAAAAATATTTTTTAAAAGAAAAAAAAAACATTTGTATTAGATGCACTTTGAAATCTTCCTCCTTAACTACTCTATAAAACCTCTGTAATTAGCTGTACAAATCGTGGAGCTTTGAAGAGAATTACAGGAAGAGACATGGCTTGTTAGGGCTTTCTGTATTTTAATGAGCCCCATGGTGCATTTGGTGCTGAGTCCATGGACCTCCGATCCTGAGGGACGATTGAACAAACTGCTCAGGAAGTCAGAAGCAAAACTCAAAGTACCTTGAAGCATTAATGGGCCCCACTGAGGGCCATTACTGACAAAGCCTCCCCATGGCCTTGTTAGAGCAGAGAACTGGAGGCCATGATTGCAGGTAGGCACAGGCACTGTGCAGGCAGCTGTAATGCTGAGGAAAGCCTTGGTTTCTTTTAGGAAGCAGAAAGGCCAAGCCCTGACCCCCAGGCCCTGGGAAGGCAGACCCTGTCCCTCACGCGTGGCTCAGGGCTCTTCCTGGGGGCAGTGGGGTGTGAGAGTGAGCAACGGCAAGTGTAGGAGAATTCTATGACCCCTCCCAACCTCCCAAAGAAGGGGCAAGGACAAAACAAGGTCCAGAGCCTCAAAAGAAAGTTTCTCCTTGTAGGTCTCAGTGGTAGAGGCAACTGCCTTAGCCAAGGGGCCAAAGCCCTTGGTCCTGTTGAGCCTTTCAGCTTTGACAGAGCCCTTAGTCATCTCTGCTGCAGGCTGTCCTATGCTGTCCCATGCCTGCACGTCTTTCCCTTCAGGCTGTAGACACCCATCTTGCTTTCCCACCTAGCTCTCACCCCAGCATTTCTATACCTTCACTGATGTCTCGCCACCCTCACTGCCTTTTCCTTGAAACACAAAGCCATGGGCTGATCCAGACTCCCTCTGGTGACCTCTTACACCACAAGGATACTCTCTGAGTGAGGTTTCTTTTCTCTCGCATCCGCTCTTAACCTTCCAAGCTGCGCTTTGTGGAGGTTTCCTTCTCTTCCCACTACCAAGAAAAGCTCCCTTATCTTGGAAAGCACACTTCAAGTAGTTGCAGGCTCCTACTATAGAGCCCTGAGCCTCTACTTCACCAGGCTAAAGAAGCCCAGGCCTCTCATCTTCTCCACAGAGGCCCCAAACCCCATCCTGGCAGATCTCCTCTAGAACCTCTCCAATTCCTCCTCATTCCTCCAGACTCGGGAGCCCCACATCTAGACGCACTAGTCCAGATGTGGCTACACCAGTGCTGAGGCGAGGGGGATGATGATAACTCTCTTGCCTGGGTGGCCACGCTCCTCCTAATGCAGCCCTATCTGCAGGTGGCCTCATTAACTTTGAGCATGGGCCACTGGCTCCTATGGCATCCCTTGGGAGGCCAGGCCCTTCTCCTCAGGGTCACTGCTGAGCTGTTCAGGTCCCAGCCTGCCCTCATGTTTGGGATTATTCTGCCCCCAAGAAAGGACTCACACATTCTCCTTGTAAAACTTCATGAGGCTTCTATTGCCAAATCTGAGAGTTTCTCAAGGTCCCCCTGGAGTGAAGCTCTGTTTGGACAGCTTTTAATGTGTTCGTACAGATGGCCCACCAGATTTGTGGTGCCTCTGGTGCCTTCAGATTTGTGGAAGCCTTCTCTTCTCCTAGCATTGCACCTTTGCACAAAAGGCGGACAACGGCATCCTGGGCTGCATTAGGAAGAGCACTGCCGAAGGGTTGATAGAGGTGATCCTTCCTCTCTACTCAGCCCTGCTACAATTTGTCTTGCTCACTTCCCTCAGGGTTTTCTACTACACCACCTCACTCACACTGCAGCCAGAGCTACCCTCCACATCTTCCACCACTCCTGCCTTGTCTTCTCGTGAAAAACATATCCAGGAGAGCACTGTCACCATGCCGGGTCAGGGATCACCTGCCACCTTCCCTGTAAACTGAGGTCTTCTAGCAGAGGTCCATGGTCTTCAAAGTCCCCAGTGATTACCAGGGCCTAAAATTGTGTCCCTTCCTCCAGCTGCCTAGAGGACAACCCATCCTCTTCCCAGCCTTCCTCGGGCAGCTCCGTGGTCCTGACCAGAAGACCATTGTACTCCAAGAAGTTAGTGATGCACATAACAGTAAACCTGAGTAGACCCAGGCCTGTGCTGTGCTGTGCCCTATGTACAGCCTGGCCTTCAGGCTGTGTTGTGCAGATGATAGTCAAGCTGGGTTGCAGAATAAATTTGCTTGTACTGAGAAGTCTGCAGGAAGCTCCCACCTGATACCAGGTGGGATGAGGCCAACTGCATGTCCTTACCTATCTCTAAACCTGCCACAACAAATTCACATGTGAACAGCCTCTTTTGGGGGCAGTAGAAATGGTGACTTGGATTTTTTTCCTTCTAAGGAAACACTGCAAGTGATCACAGGAGCAAAAGGGGCTGACCCTTCTACAGACGGGATCTGCAAGACTTGCTGCACCAGCTGACTAGACAGAAGTCACCTCACCATGCTCTTCCAAGCCACCTGCCT